>NW_026897852.1:0-37676 GCF_033153095.1 Gastrolobium bilobum | reverse complement strand
TCTCTACTTATGACACACTTCCTTTCAGCTATGAGGGGTCTTCCAATTTTTGAAGCTATCAAAGGCTTGATCCTTTTGCTTCAAGAACATGGTCCATACTCTTCTAGAATATGAATCCACAACTGAAAGGAAGTAATGGCAACCAGAGAGAGAATGGGGAACATTAGGTGATCCCCACAAATCAGGGTGTATGTAATCAAGGACTTTTAGAAAAATTTGAAGAACTAGGAAAGGGTAACTTGTGTGTTTTCCCTAAAATACAATTTTCACAAAAATCAACACAAGTTACTTTCTTAGAACTTATAATACCTTGTTTACATAACTCAGACAGACCCTGGTTGCTAAGGGTGTGCATGTCAACCATTCTATTCCCTGGCACTGTTTCTGAAAAGAAACAATTCTTTTCTATTTCTGTGCCTTGGAACAATTTCTGAGAAAAAAATGTGTTTGATAACATGTTATATTTTTATTCTGAGAATGAGAATTGCGTTTGATAACACAACAAATAATATAATAAAAAATAATTCCTATTAAGCATAATTTTTTTTGGATCATCACTTTCCTTTTCATATGGTGGCGGTGGTAGCGGCGGCGGCAGTGGTGGTACTGACGGCAGTGGCTGCGGCGATGGTGGTGGTAATGGTGGCGATAGTGGTGGTGGTAGTGGCGGCGGCGGCAGCGGTTGGTGGCATAGTAGTGGTGGCAATGACGGTAGTGACTGTGACGATGGTGGTGGTGGTGGCGATGGTAGTGACGGCGACGGCGGTGGTTGGTGGCGTGGTAGTGGTGGCATGGTGGTGTTGGTGATGACATGGTGGTGGTGGTGGTGATGACAGTGGCTGCGACGATGGTGGTGGTAGTGGTTGGTGACGGTGTGGCAGTGGCGATGACGTGGTGATGGTAATGGTGGTGGCATAGTGGTGGCGTGGTGATGATAGTGGTGGTGGCGGCGGCGGCGACAGTGATGGTGGTGATGGCAGTGGTTGTGGAAATGATAGTGGTAATGGTGGTGGTGGTGGTGGAGGTGGCAGCGGTAATGGCAGTGGCGGTGGTGGTGGCGTGGTGGTGGTGGTGACGGAAGTGGCTGCGGCGATGGTAGTGGTGGCATGGTGGTGGTGGTGACTGCGGTGGTAATGGTGGTGATGACGGTGGCATGGTGGAGGGGGTGGCGATGACATCATGTTGGTGGTGGTGGTGGTGGTGGTGGTGACGGCGGCATCCTGGTGGTGGTGGTGGTGGTTGTGACGATGACATTGGTGGTACAACAGTGGTGGCAACGATGGTGGCGGTGGTCATGTCGGGATGATGATGGTGGTGGTGATGATGATAGTGGTGAAGAGTAATTGTGAGAAATAAGTATTTCTCATTTTGTGCTCGGGAACAAAAAAACAGAAATTTTTTGATTCTTTTTTTTGTTCTAAAGCACAAAAATTAAATCGGTTCATCCCGAGAACAAAAAAATAAACCGATTTTACCAAACGAGTTTCCTATCCATTTCTGTTCCAGGGAACAAAAATTAAAAAAGAATTGATTCTGAGAAGGTTGTCATGCACACCCTAATATGACCTATTCTCTTATGCCAGAGAACAGATTCATCATCCTTGGCTGCTGTTATGCAGCTTTCGGATGAAATAGCATGGCCCTATAATATGTACAGGCCATTAATCAACCTTCCTTCCATTAAAATTTCACTACCCTTAAGAACAGTGAGTGAACCTTGCTCACTCTTGAATAACAGCCCACTTGAGTCAAGCATACCTAGAGAAATTAAATTTCTCCTCAAGTCAGGGACATACCTCACTTCTTTGAGGATTTTATGGCTTCCATCAGCCATTAGAAACTTGACAACCCCAATCCCTTCTATTTGACAGACCTGGTCATTCCCCATAAGGACCTTTCCACCCTTTTGGAACCTTAAACCAGCAAGCCACTCCTTCCTAGGAGTCATGTGAAAAGTGCAACTTGAATCCATAACCCA
The DNA here is from genome assembly GCF_033153095.1 of Gastrolobium bilobum. Classification (NCBI taxonomy): domain Eukaryota; kingdom Viridiplantae; phylum Streptophyta; class Magnoliopsida; order Fabales; family Fabaceae; genus Gastrolobium; species Gastrolobium bilobum. The sequence continues at coordinate 35,698 of NW_026897852.1, read as the reverse complement.
TTCAGCCTCAAAGCCCTTATTAGACACCATAAGGACTTCAGCACCCTCACACCCACTAAGTAAATTTGCATACTCAGTTTTAGTTGCTGCCTTTACAGCTCCCTTATTATTTTCAGGGCAATTCTTCTTGATATGCCCCTCTTTATGACACAACCAGCAGGTAAGTTTACCTTTTGGCTGCTCCTTATTTTTATTACCTTGTGTGTTCTGGTTAGGTTGGGATACATTATTGTTTCCCTTCCATTTACTTTTAAATTTTTCCTTCTTGTTCCCTTTACCCTTCACAACCAGCCCCTCAGCATGGGATTTTTTATGGGAGAGTATTTCAACCTCCCTTGCTCTCAAAGCTTCAGTTATCTCATCTAAATCCATTCCCCCTTTGCTGTATTTATAGCATCTTTTACACCCCTATAAGAGTCTGGAACAGAATTCAAGAGGATCAAAATTTGATCCTCATTTGAGACAGTTGCCCCAGCATTATCCAGATCTAAGGTGAGTTTGTTAAACTCATCAAGATTGTCCTCCAAGCACTTAGAAGGATCCATCTTGAAGGAAAGAAATTTCTCCTTCAAAAACATCTTGTTTGGGGCAGATTTAGTTTGATAGAGAGCCTTAAGCTTTTCCCAAAGCTCTCTAGGATTAGTTATCTTACATACACGCCTAAGGACACTATCAGACAGATTTACAACAATTAAACTATGAGCTAAAGCCATTAAGTCTTTTAGTTCCTTAGGTGTCAGGGAATTAGGAAGATCCTTTTCAGGACCAACAACATCCTCACACTTCTGTTGAACCAAGACAGCCATCATCTTGATCTTCCACATGTTAAAGTCACCCCTCCCATCAAACTTCTCCACCTCAACCTTGGTGATACCCATCCTCTTCAGCTTCCAGCAGCAGAAAGCACGAGGACCAGAGGGAAAAAGACTAAAAACACGAAACAGAAACAGAGACTGACAAGAAGAAAAAAGGAACCAAGAACCAAAGCTCTTGATACCACTTGTTACAATTCTTGGTATAGAGCTACCAAGAATCAGCCTACTGACTGAACTTACAGAAACAGAAAACATAAGAAACAACACACAAGAAATTTATACTTGGTTCAGAAATTCTTTGTATAAGAATTTCCTACATCCAAGTTGGCCAGAGAGGGTCAAACGCCCTCTAGCATACACTTTATTCATAACAGATAGCAGGTACAAATATGTTCAGCTATTTACATGTGTAAACAGTAAACACAGCATGCATAAATGTAAAAACATCACCTACTCACAATTACAAAGAGATACCAAAAATCTAAATGGAGCCAGCACATTTACATACGTTTTTTCAACAAGATGCAAAAAGAACCATAAAGAAAAAAGGCTAGATATCACCGTCTTCAAGCAAGCACCACCAAACCAGTGCAATCAGCTACACGGTCTCAAGAACTCTTCAACAGCACAAAGAGTTCAACATCAGAACCACCTTCAATCTTGGAAGACAGCAACTCCCAAAGAAAAACCGATTAAATGAAGCGCTACACCACAAGGAACAAAACTCTCAACTACACCGAGATGAGATACTCGATATTTCTCACTCAAATCTCACTCTCAAACCTCCGTTCCAAACCCTAAGTTCCAGCCTTTAGAGAGAACAAATTGTACAAGAAGAGAGAGAGACTAAAAGTTGAATCTGTCAAAAATGCTCAGTTACACGATAAGAGAATAGGTGAATTATTTTATCATTTATTGCAACTAAACAAAACGACACCGTTTCAATGTGCATGTGAATTATCAATTGTCAATATATGGGCCTTAGCAAACAATCGGTTATACATTGGCCCAAAAGCAAACAGAGAAAGTACAAGCATGTTTAGAAAATACGATCTAACAATATTAATAATTTGCACAATTAATCATAGCAAAGCATTTTAAATGGATGTATCAAGAGTGTGAGATTAAATTTTCTCCCTTTTCCGTACACAATTTGACTCTTGAACGTCGATCTTAAATTTAAAGACCATTGCTAAATAAAAAGGGTTTTTTTTTTCCAATTTTTTCAATTTAAATAAAATTGGAGGTGAGACTCCATTATTTTTATTTATTCTTCAAATAAGTTTTGGGTTGGTACACCTTTGTTCATGATTCTTGATTTGTAAAAATTGAATGCAGAATATCTTTTCAATCCTTCACCCTTTTGATTCAAATTTCTTTCTCAATTCTTGAAGTAAAGAAAAAATATGGGTCCATTTTTGGGTAGACAAGAAGGGATGCCCAGTTTCATATGTTTCACACTTTTATTATGCAGAAATAATTATTCCTTTTTTTTTTAATAGGTACTCCCATCAAGTAGTTATTCATCTTCATAACTTTTGTATCATTCAGTAAAATTATCCTTTTTACCCTTAATATATATGTTTTTTTTTTTTTTGGATACCTTAATGTGTTTTATTTAATCGCACAGTTCGCATAAACACGAGATATATTTCTAGCATACTAAATAAGAGTGTCATAAATTAGAGAGTTAAACTCCTTTCAATTCCGATCAAGCAATCAAAATCTATAATTTATTTGTTCGTTGTTTAATTGTCACTAGTAATTTTCAAGTCATAAAATTTTTACTTCAACAATAAAGATATGAGATACGCAAGCACTGATCAAACTTGTCAAAAAAAATATTAATTGATTGCATTGCCAAATGAAGGATGAACCTTATAACCATTAGATTTTGTGTGTGATCTTCTTCTTTTTGTTGGTTTTTTGGTCCTCCCAGAATCCCTAAGGGCTCGCATATGTGAACTCACTTTTCTTGAAGTTGGGAGCTCGGTATATATGGCATTATATTTATGCGAAAAAGGTTTATCCTTTTAAAAGATACAAGTGATTTTAATTTTTAACATTATATATTACGGATAATACATGGTTATAATATGAAAAAAAAAATTCCCTCTCTCCTCAATCACTTCAGCTAACGTGGAAAAAGCTAATTTTTTTTTCTTCATATTATAACTATGTGCTACCCATATGACATAGTGTTAAAAATTAAAATAGCAAATGTTAAACCCTATATTTATATTCTAGTTGATTAAACGAACATAAGCATATTCATAACTGTCAAACCAATGTCAAGAATTAATAATGTCTGAGTAGTAGAAAAGCAACCTTCATATTGAAAAACATGGGTATTCAATGGAACAAAATTCTCATGAAATGATAATGCTTTGATGACATATTTGTCATCATGCATGTTGAAAAGCATCAAACTATAGTAAGTAAAGAAATAGTTGGGTGGGAATCGAGAATCCATTATTTGTGGCTTTTATATGAGAATAATCAAGTTCTTGACTTGAGAATATTTCACGTATGTTTTTAATTAGTTTGATTTCTTGTGTTGTGACTTAATTTCTTCCCGTGCCAAGTAATCTACAATAAAGTTTTTAGTGCTCAGATATTGTTCTTATCATTATTTTGCCTAGGATCGACACAGTTCTTAATTAAGTAATTCTCATGTGAGATTGCTTCACTTTTATAAGGTATATGCATGTGTTCATATGCTCATTTAGTATTACACTATAGTCCGTCACCCCAGTCCCACGGAACATTTTTATTTTTTGTTATTTTATTCTTGATGTGTTTTTAATCTTCTCATTCATATATTTTTTTGGTGTACATAATAAAATATAGAGTGTGTTTATATTATCAAGAATTTACTAATAAAAAAATTTACTAATAAAAAAATTATTTAAGATGTTGAACACTTTTAATAACATGATAACATATTATTACATATAATAATGCAAAATTTCATGTTAAGAGTAAACAAAAAGAAATTTACTATTTTACTTTCACTAAATTGTCAGTTTCAGAAGTTCTCATCTATGATGCATGGACACTGATACGGGACACGACACGATACGTCGACACGTTAATTCTAAAAAATAACATATTTTAGCACGTTGGGACACGTTTTGATATTAAATAATATTTTTAATATATATAATATAATTTATATTTAATAGATATAACAATCCATAATAAGTTATATAACCAATCAAATATTCAAATTTCATAACATAAATATAAACAAAAATAATTTTTCGTATTTTGTTAATTTTCATGTCAAATTTCATAACAGGAAAAAATTAATTTATAAATGATTTTTTTTTATTTTTAGTTAGAAAAATAAAATTAAGACTAAAAAAAAAAAACGTGTCTGAGCGTGTCCCAGCGTTGACCACGTGTCAGAAAAAGTTGACTGCGTGTCTAAAAAACGTGTCGGAGCGTGTCGAAGAGTTGACCACGTGTCCCAAAATGTTGACTGCGTGTCGGACGCGTGTCCGAACGTGTCGGAGCGTGTCCGTGTCGGAGCGTGTCCGTGTCGGACACGTGTCCGACATGCACAATTTCAAAAACAAAGCGTGTCCGTGCTTTGTAGGTTCTCATCCGGTGCCTTTTCATCATTTAAATTTCCAAAAAAAAAAAAAAAAAAAAATTCCTCTTAGACTGACACCTAGTAAGCATGTTGCTAAATTATTTTTCTCCACATGTGGGAATATTATTCAGGAATTATGCTTTAACACTTGTCAAGACTTTTGCGGATTCTCCACAAACCAACGGCAATACCCAAATCCAAATCAATTGATTTTCTAGAAGATTTATTCCCAAACTAATTTCATTAAGATAATTTATAACTAACTAGCTCTTGTCCTTAATAAGTTTTGTCGGATTCATTGATTTGATCGAATAATTCATTAATTGCCTAAATTTTTTAATTTCTTGTCTATTATTAGTTTGTTCCGATTTTTATAAATTATTATTTTTATTTAAACTATTCATTGATAAGATAAATTGTTCATCACAATTTTATAGGAGATGTTATATTTAAAACTTAGTTTGTCTTATCACCTTTTACAATTATTTTTGTTATCGTTAGATCAAAATAAAATTAATAATTGTAAAATAACATCAAGTAAGAGCCGTTAATTTCTAGTGTAAATGTTGTTAATCCATGGTTATCTGATTTTCTTGGCTGTTTTTAATGAGGATAATGTGTTATCTTCATTAGTTGTGAGTGTTTATCTTCAAAGCAATCTTATCTCATGCTTATCTTGAGAAATTTTGCATAGCACTTGATTTGAACTCAAATTTTGCAGCTAACAACTTATCCAATATGTTATAGCGCAAAACGCAATATTGCATTGATTGGTCATTAATATAACATTCCTGCGACATCATGCGAGATAAAATTCTCCGCCAATTATTTGTTCCAACGTTAAAATCATACCAAAATATATCAATTTAACATATAATCATCCCAAAATACTTAGAGACATTCACCATGCATATTATACTCAATTAATCATACTTTGAGATAATTTAATGCCAAACTATGCAGTAATTTTTTACTTATAAGCCCCCTTACGGAACGAATCTCGATGCTGAAGCATGTTCGCCCAATTTCTTTTCGCCTACAAGTCCATCATTAAACCATCTAGATGACTCAAGGAAGCAAGGTAACGATTCCAAGATCAATTTAACCTTTATTCCTTGTGTTCTAAGTAGTTAACCATTATTACTCTCGTGAACATTCATATACATTGACACCACGCTTGAGTATCATGATAAACAGACACATTGAGTCCACACGGGGTGTTACAGAGAATTTGAGTGGGAGGCAAACTGTTGCGAGATATGATAATGGATAATATCCCTTAGAATTTGAACTTGTCACTTATCTTAGTTTGTTGCTTCTAAAAGTTGTGTGGCCTTTTAGGTGGATCTAGAATAGTGGACTCATCAGCTCATCAATCTGAGACTTTGGATGGCTGGTTTGCAGTGCTGTGCATTGTTGAAAATGAGACGTTGGGGGTCAAGGTGTTTGTGAATCACGCTCGTTGCCGGATTGCAAGTCGTACTGCCCCGTGCAACTTGTATTGAGTTCATTGATGATGGATGAGCTCTTAACTCGATGGATGTTTCCAGTTGTCTTGTTTGAATTTGAAATTGCCTGAGTTTCCTTTGCTTTTCAATCTCGACTATGGGCTGGTGATCATGCTACTTGGCTTTTGAGTTGCCCTCTTGGATTAATGTGATGGTTGTAGTCTTGCATGATGTTGCGAAATCGGCAAGTATACTGTTCGTTTCAAGTAACAAAGTGATAAGTAGCTAGAGTATCGTTTCCACTAGGATTAATGCACCAAGTACTAGTTTAACTATTCCCCTTACACTACAAGAAAAACGATGCATAGGGGCGGTTTTCCCGAGGCGGTTGGATTAATCACTTCACATTACTATGAAGTCTCTTCATCTCTCTATTATTTTTTCACTTATTAACTACATTTTTTAAAAACAATAGAATGTCGCCAAACGATGAGTGTTATTTTCTTCTCATTCCACTTAATTCATAAATTTTTATTCGTTCTTATACTAATTTCCCTATACCTAATCCTTCATTTTCCCATTCTTTCTTATTTTCATTTGTCAAACCGAATGCAATTCATCGTTTACCTTTGATCCTAGTGGATGGTGAGCAAGGATAACAACAGTGGTACGCGGTGGCAACTGAGCAATGTAGAATTTCAATTGTTCGACGATGCTCTATTCAATGGTTCTGCAGGAGATTGCTTGCATGGAGGAGAAGTATGGTGTCTCCACCAAAGATAAAGAGCAATTTTAATTCACCATCCTTCATAGGGTTCTTACTTGTGACTCTTTATTATGTTAGGATGTATGAGAAATTCGCTCTGTATATCTATGGTGTGTGCTTTGATGTTGTCTTGGGTAATTTTGGGGGAAAATTGGACCAATTCAATATATGCAATATATGAATATTTTGCATACACTATGGTTGTATTGAAGGTGTTCGACCATTGTCCTCAATAACATTTTTCCACATCCTATGGTGTGGTGTGGAGTGGAGTGAAGAAATATTGAATTTATGATGATATGCAATCAGAAACTACTTATTTTTAGTTTTCACTCTTCTTAATTTTCGCTGAATTATGTAATTTTTTAAAGAGTGACTACCGTAATTTTTTTGGAAAGGATATTGGGTTTCTTTCCATAGAAATCTACATATCTAGGCTCTGTTTAATTTTAAATTTAGTTGATCAGATGGGTTACTATTCAGTTTATTTTTAAATTTTATAACCTCTTAAGTACGGTGGTACAGGAAATTATGGATAGAGGCTAGAGCATTTAAGGATTATATTCGACGTTATATTCAATGCATTTAAGCTTTAAACGTTAAGCATTTAAGGATTATTTTTAAATTTAGTTGATCAGATGGGTTACTATTCACTTTATTTTTAAATTTTATAACCTCTTAAGTACGGTGGTATAGGGAATTATGGATAGAGGCTAGAGCATTTAAGGATTATATTCGACGTTATATTCAATGCATTTAAGCTTTAAACGTTAAGCATTTAAGGATTATTTTTAATTTTCATAATACTCTGTTTGCAATATTATATATTGCTATCGATTCTGAAGAACTTTGATGTCTTGTCATATGCTTTGCAAACAGACTTTTGGACTTGAATATGATCTGGATCTCTTCAATGTTGTGGCTGTCCCAGATTTTAACATGTAATTTCTACCTATCTGTTTCTTTTTTGTGAAATTTCAATCACGTCACCCGACATATATTGTGCCTTTTATATTATGAGATAGCATGAAAAGATTTGGGTACAAACTAATAATGTGGCATACTTGTTTTTGTATTGGTCAGGGGAGCTATGGAAAACAAGAGCTTGAATGTACGTCCCCTTCTTCTAAGCTTGTCTTCGTACTGTAAAACGGGTTGCTGATGTTTCAAAACTTAGAAACTACCAGTTTCCACAGGTTACTTATCTTTTCTTTTATCCATTTCTGGTTATTATTTAGTGCAAGTTCTGCAGTGATTGCTTCCTTGTTGTGATGTTACTGTAACTGATCATGTCCTTATTACTATCATATACATTTTCTACTATTCTTTAACGTATAATTAACATGATGTCAGGTAATATTCTGATTCTTGTGTACTGATTTCCCAGGATGCAGGTCCCATGGCCCATCCAGTGCGACCACACTCTTACCTCAAGGTTAGCATTTGGAAATCCTTTCCTTTATCCATTTGCCCCCAACACTCAATTTTTTTTTTCTTAATCTATGTGCTTTTGATTTTTGTATTTATATTTTTCTTCCTTCTTGACAGATGGACAATTTCTACACATGTAAGCTTTAATCTTTGAATTTTTTATTGAAGTATGTATAAAATAGCACTAAACCAATGAAACTGGTTTCTTTTATTGAAGTATGTATTCAATTCTCTGATGATGCTGAAGACACTTTTACTAGAGCCTTGGATATGCTACAGGTAATGTTTGAGGATATCTTCAATGATTAAGATGTTACCTATAGAAGCCATAACCATAGTTGTTTAAATGGTTTTAAAATTCTAACACAGTTTTCCTCTCATCCTCATACTATTAGTGTTGGTTTTACATTCAAACATTTAACCATGGCTTGGTTTATCCATGCATGCAAATGCAATACTTTGACCGCGGACCTTTATGCTTTATATGAACTACTTTCTGCTGGTGTATAAGCAAATGCTTCATCTCGCACTTACTAAAAGAAATGTCAACTGATTCTATTAGAACTAAACCATTAGACTTCATATTTTTGCGTTATGCAAGTAGTGACTAGCAAGAGTTGGGTATCCGATTACTTTTTAAAAGGATTGTTAAACTTGTATTGAAATTGGACTATAAAATTAATTATAAACTGATTTTTGTTATGTTTTGCACGCACTTGATTATGTTTCAACTTTAATTTCATTTTTTTTATGATGTGTAGGCTTCTGGGAGAGAAGGCACAACTAGTTGTTATTAAGAATGCAGGGCATGCACTCAATGTAGAGAAGCCCAAGGAGCTTTACAAGAATTTTAAATCCTTCCTTATTGATCCCATTACTCCATCTATGCAAGAAAACCATAGTAATGGTCGCATGGTGGACTAGTAGGGTCAAGCTAGAGAAATGAAAGAGATTTTCAGATATGTTTGTGTATCTATTTATTACAGTTATCAGCCATGTGGTATTTTTTTCTGGAATAGGATGGGGAAGGTGTAGTTTTAAAACCGCTCTTCAGGGAAAAAGAAAGAGTGCATCATCTGCCAATTTGTAGTATTATTGATACTTTGATTCTATTTACGTTAAATTATTTGGATCTATTAAATTTTAATGGTGAGAAATTTTTAATTTGTTATCACTATTTGTATTTATTTTGGATTATATTCAATTATATATAAATTTAATGATAATAGATTCAAAGGTTTAAATATTTCATGAGTTAATAATATGTTATTTTGTAATGATATAAATAATTATAAGATAAAAGGTGAGGGAGTGAATATTCCAAAAAAAAAAAAGCAGCAGCAGTAGCAAATATACAAAAAAAAATGCAATAAGATTAGCGACGGTTCAAAACCGCCGCAGTAAATATTTTAATTTTATTAAATTATTTATTTTAACGTCGGTTATGCACATCTAACGTCGGTTTTGCTTTTAACGTTGGTTATTTCGGCGGTTGTGTTAAACCGACGCTAAAATATTTAACGGCGCCAATTTCCACGTCAGTTTTAAAAAGGCCACAGAATTTTTTTACGGCGATTCAAACTGCCGCTAAGATTAAAAAAAACCGCCGCTAAAACACGTTTTTGTTGTAGTGTTAAGTTGGAAAATAAAATTGGTTGAGTTGTGAAAGGAATTGAATTTAGAATTTCAAAAAAGAATTTAAAAATAATTAAATTTAAAACAGAAAATTAAAAACAATTATTTTGAACGCGTGCAAGAAAAGATCAAGAACGCGAGAAAATGTTGATGAAAAATTTATAAAAAGGATGTAGCCAGGATGCACTTCACCTATGATCCTCCCTTGTATTCATATATAGTATTTTATAATTAATTAATTCGTTTGTTCAGACAATTCATTATTTTCCTATAAAATAGTTGAACCATAATATCTTAGTGATTTCAACCCTTTAACCCAATCAGAATTCTAATGTCTTAGTAATCCCTCTTGAATTAAGCATTAAGCAAATGAATTATGAGTCTACATAAAATATAAAGGATTCACATCGGGTTCGTGATCCCAACTACAAAAAAAAACTAGCCAGACATAGCTGGCTAAAACAAATTAAAATATAAAACAAATTAAAATAATAAAAAGAATTCATAAAGCAATAAAGAAAAAGAAAGAGAAGAAGAAGAAGGATCAATGATCTTCGGTCTTCAACTCCGTCGGAATCCTGATCTCCAGCGTGAGCCTCCAAGAATTCTCTCCAGCCAAAGATTGTTTGTCTCTGAGGTCTGAGTCTCTATTCGTAGAGTTTCTAACCTTGTGTAGAAATCTTGATTTACATCACAGCTTGTATCTGGGTCCAATCTGTCCTGATTCAGCCTAGATTTGTTACTGATTTGTTCCGCACCTCCCACGCTGCGAGCGTGGGAATTTTATTCGCGTTACTGGAAGTTCACGCAACTAGCGTGGTTCCCACGCTGTGAGCGTGGGTTGCAAGAAAGTCTGGCGCAACTAGCGTGAGTTTCATGATGTGAGCGTGGATGTCTCAAGATGAAATTTAATTCTGGCGCTACTAGCGTGAGTTCCACGCTAGTAGCGTGGGGCTTCAGCTTGGAAACTTCCACTTGGGCTTCTTTTTGTCCTGTTTTCCTACAAAATCAAAAGGAAATCAGTTGCGTGATCTCTGATTGAGGTTTATCAAATTATCAGTTATTCTAGCCCTTTTTATCCAAGATTGATCAAGATTCTTTCTCTTTTTGGCTTAGATTTATATATATGATGGAGGCATATGACATGACATTGTTCAATGGGGCCTGTGTTTTTTAGTCGGTTAGCATGGCCGACCTAAAGAACTCATCCTACCCTAGATGACATTTCTTGTTTACCTTCTATAACACTTCGCATTTCTAAAACATATATTAATATATTAATTATGGATTAAAGGGTAGGATTAGTGAAAACCCTGAAATTAAGGTCAAAATACAAAGGAAGGGTAAAACGGTAATTAGCCAAACACGTAACCCTAGGAAGGTAAAATTGAGTAGGAGGTCTCAAATGAGAAAACTAACCTTGGAAATGAATTCAGAACGAAAAATTGAGTGGTTAGGCAAGTTTCTGAAAATTCGATGAATAGTGTTTTTACCGGGTAAAAATACCGCGGTACAGTTGCACCGTAAAGCGTGCCAAATGAATTTTGAGATCTAGGTTTGGATATAACTTATAAATGATACATGGGACTAGGAAATATGATTTCTAGTAAAAATTGATGAAAATAAGTGTGTTTGGGGAAGCGTACCCACGGTGCGCATAACAGCTTAAAACTGCAATTTCTCCGAACGACCGAAAAACTCCGGATTCATCTGATCAAGGGCAATTAAAGGACAATGGTTAATGTTAAAAATTAGAGTTTCTAAATAGTTTATGAAATTATGGACGTTTAGTAAATAGGCGGGAGATTTGAATTAGTTTGAAATCGCGTGAGGTGGCGGTGGGGCCCGTCTCACTTAAGTGGACTTGCCATCTTGCACCCCATCACCAACCAGACACTTTCTCTCTCTTTCTCCCTCCCCAAAACCGAGCTTGCCTCCATGGAAGGGGGAAATAGCTTCCAAATCTTCCTCCTCTCATAACTCCCTCCATACTCACTCAAATCCAACAAAGTTTGTCACCAAAGTTGTTGGAAATCATCATCCAAACACAATCATGGTATTATTGAGCCTTGAAACTCGCTACATTGGGAGAAAAGGGACAAAAACAGCTGCGACTTTGAGGTTTTTGGAGTTGTGTGTTCAAGCCATTGCTTGGGGATCACTTGGAGGAATCTTAGGCCGAGCTTGTGAGTATATTTCATCACATTTCATGGAGTGAATCATGAATTTTAATTTTGAAAACCTAGAGCATGTGTTGTGTGGTTGATGTAGTTAGAGAGCTCAAATCAAAATTGTATATTAGACAAATGTGGCTTAGAATGATGTTTTAGAGTGATTGATGTCATAAAAATTATTGATGAAATTTGGATTATAACTTAGTAAATTTTAAGGGGTGGTTTCATGACTTTTTGAAATAGATTGATGGTAGGATTGTGTGATTGAGTTGTTTAGTGTTTGTATGAGTTACTAGTAGGATTGTACGATGGGTGGAGTTGTTAAATTGAATTGGATATCCTTTGGTGTGAAGGCATGATGAATTCGGCCAAGTGAGGCTATAGGGTTTGGATGGTGAAAAAAATTATGTAATTGATGTATTGTGGTATTAAATGATGTTTGGAGGTGTTGTGTGATGAGTTGATGCATGGAAAATTAAAGGAAAAATACTTGAAGTGTGTGTGATGTGCATTTGAGCCTAGAACGTAATAATTGAAAAAATGGTGTTGTGATGGTGTAGGATGGAAAACGAGACTTGAAATGGGGTTGTGGTAGCCTTCGGATGCTAAGGAAAAATTAAAATAAAATTTAGAAAAACATTTTGTAAAAATTGCCTAGTATAACACCTCACATATTTGAAATCCAATATTAAATGTTTAATTGTTGGTTAGATGGTTTATTTAGTAAAAATCCTGAAATCTGGGTGAAAATACACACGAAGGGTAAAATGGTAAATTGGAATATATGTAACCTAACCTGTTAGATGATAAAGTTATATTTAATTTGATGAAACTAATGATGTAAATTGATTCAGAAGGAAATTGGAGTGGATAGACACTTTTTGAAAAAAATTGAAGAATAGTGATCGTTCCCAAAGTGGGAACGACATTCAGCAGGTTGTTCCCATGGTGGGAACTGAATTCAGTAAGTTGTTCCCAAAGGGGGAATGACGTTCCTATGGTGGGAATAATATTCAGTAAGTTGTCCCCAAAGGGGGGATCAGAGTTCTCATGGAGGGAATAACACTCCTAGGTTGGGAACGTCATATAGTTATTTTTGGGAGAAAAATGTAGTTTGGAAAAAGTTATCGGAAATCCAAAATTAATGTTGAGGGTAATTATTAAATCACTTTGGTGAATGTTAAAATGATGATTTGATTATTAGAACATAAATTAATTGGATGATTTGAGAGTTAAATGAAGATTAATGGTGTGTTTGAATGATTTTACATGAGGTGGCACTTGTGGGGCCTACCTCACTTAAGTGGGATATTAGGGCACATGTCCAATGGTGAGAGTACATCATCTTCCTCACTTTTTTCTTCAAAAACCTGCAGCCCCCTTCCACCATTGAAGAAAAGAGTTAAAACTTGAGAAATTCATAACTCAAGCTACACTCAACGAAATTGAACGATTCCAAAGCCAAACTTGTGTAAAATTTCGAGATGAACACATTGCTACCCTTATTTTCAAACAGTTATGTGAGGAGTTAGTTAAAATAGTTATGTACAGGTGAACTTAGTGATTTGACTTTATTACGGTAAGTGACTTGAAACCTGATGAATTATTGAAAAATGTGAACATATATGCTTAGGTACGAGCTTGAATATTTTGATGTTTGATTAGAAAATTATAAGTCCCTAATAGAGGGCGTACACTTGAATAAATTGAGATGGTTAATGTAGAGAAATAAATGAAATATTTGATATCTAATCCTAAGGGATTTGACCATTTGGAATGATTATGCTAGTTGATGTGACTTCAGAATATAGATATTTCAGCGTAAAAAGAATAAGGATTTGACTATAATTCAGCGATAAAAAGTATTATTTTTAATGAATTATTGATAATCCATCTTCAGACACACTTTCACTCTGATTTTATATTTTTACAGGAGGAAAGCAAGTTTCTCTCGAATAGCGTGAAAATCACGCTAACCGCGCCAAAAGAGCTATGTCCACTGCCATCCCATGCTAATGGCGTGGAAATGAAGTTAGTGGTGCCACACTCACTGTTTCTTCACGCTAATAGCGTGAGATTCACGCTAATGGCGTGAAAATTGTTCTAACTTCACGAGAGTGGCGCTAACTCCATGCTAGGCGCACCAAATTGAAGCCAACCATTGTTTCTTCACGCTAATGGCGTGAAATGCCATGCAAGTCGCGCCAAACAAAGAAGCCTCATTAATCGCCCACGCGAATGGCGTGGAATTGGCGCGGATGGCGTCGGTCTTCGTAATTTCAAGTCCGTCATTGCTGGAAATTGTTAAAAATGGAAGGAAAATCAAATCTTTGACAAGATTATGACCTGATTGGATTGTTGCTTATAAAAAGAAGTCAGAAACCAAAGTAGAGGAGAACTTTTGCACAGAGAGAGATTGGCGGAGGCAGAACGCAAAGCAAGTTTCTTCTCCAATTTTCTGGTTTTTATTTATTTATGAATTCTTTTCAATACTTTAAATTGTCAGACATGAATATGTCTGGCCAGTCTTTTATTATTGTGGTATGGGTCACAACCCTTATTGTGAACCCCTTGTAGTTTGGTTAATTTTTAGATTTAATTATTTAAATTGCATTTATTTTATCCTGTTCTTCATCTATAATTCTTTTAGAATTGATCACTCTATTAGGATTGTGAGGGTTAGGGTTTTCAATAGGAATATTGGGATTCTAGTTCCTGACAAAGTAAAATAATTGTTCATGTATGAACTAGGGATAGGCTAGATGAACTGCAAACGTGGAAAATTCACTGAATTAAAAAGATTAACTTGAAAAAGGATTTCTAAGGAATTAGGATTCTAATAGGGTTAATAAAGTTAAGATCACTAAGGGATTAGGGCTTAACTAATTAATTAATAGATGGTGAATTGTTTGATCAATTGGATAATTAAATGTAACATTAATTAATGTTACAAGGTGGGGATCAGAAAGGTTTTGGCGTCCTTTACTGCAATAGCTTTTTTAAATATTTTTTTCAATCTTAATCTTTTATTCTCAAGTTTTCAAAAATCATCTTCTGAATTGTTCACAAGTTTTGAATAGTTCACAATTTCACACACGCAATTACTCTCAAAACCAACTCTTGTTCATCCAATAAGAAAGGAAAAGTTAAATTTAATTTGGTGCCTCAATCCTCGTGGGACGATATTCTTACTCACTTTTTATTACTTGGTACGATCGGTGCACTTGCCGATTTTACGCAACAAGTTTTTGGCGCCGTTGCCGGGTATTGACTACGCCTAATTTATTTTTAACTTTTGAATTTCTTGATTGGATTCTGTTTTGTTACTAATCTTTTTGTTGTAGTTTATGCGAGGTAAAGTTCATCGAGATTCTTTACAGTTTGATCCAGAAATCGATAAAACTGCAAAGAAAAATCATAAGCAAGCCAAACAAAGAAAGCAAGAAGAATCTTTAGGTTCAAAGCCGCACAAAGAACTAGCGATGGCAGCTAATAATCAACCTCCGCCTCCTCCACCACTTGCAGCGGAGTTGATGGAGTCAATTCTGGCTCCTATGTTCACAAAGCCAAACTCTAGTGTCGTCTGGCCATAGATAGAGGCCAACAATTTTGACATCCACCCGTCTCTGATTAACCTGGTGGAGAAGAACCCTTTCGACGGAGACGATTACGAAGATCCTCACGACTTCATGGATAGATTTCTGAGAATCTGTGACACCACCAAGCATCATGGAGTGTCTGACGATGCAATCAGACTCAGGCTGTTTCCTTTTGCCTTGACCGGAAAAACCCTCAGATGGCTAGACCAACATGCCCCTAACAGTATCCGAACATGGGACGATCTAGTAGCTAAGTTCTTTGCTGAGCATTTTTCTTGGGAAAAGTACAACAAGTTGGTGAACGAGATCACCTACTTCATTCAGCAGCCGGGAGAGACTCTCTGTACATCTTGGACCAGATTCCAAGAACTGATCAGAAAGTGTCCTCAATATGACTTTCCAGATGAGAAGAAGGTCAGAGTCTTTTACAACGGGATGGCACCAAGTACCAGGATGATTGTCAATGGTTCAGCCGGTGGAACCATAGGAAGGAAGACAACAGCTGAAACCCTGGAGCTAATTGATTATTTGGCACGGAACGATAATGCGTCAACGGAAGTTCATCCAGTTCATCCAGCTCAAACCAAGAAGGGAATTTTACAACTGGGGAACAATGATACGTCGCTAGCTGAGCAAAAGATGATTTCACAGCAGTTGGCCAGTTTGAATGCCAAGCTAGATAGAATGCAGATCTCATCTAAAGTTAATGTATTCAACTGTGAGTACTGCAAAGATCCACATGATACTAATGAGTGCCCTACATTCAATGGATCTGAACCATTCCAAGTCAATAGAGTGTGGTATGATCCAAGGCCACCACAGGATATCCAAAGTTACCAGAGAAATCAGAATGGAGGCCAAGGGAACAACTATCACAGGAGGAATCAAGGGAGCGGTTTGGATTATAAATCCAACAATTATCTGCAACCTCCTCCTCTGCCACAAAAAGAGCCATCTGAATTGGAGAAAGCGATGGTACAACTGGCCAAAACTACTAATGATCACATAAATGAGACCAGAGCCTACCACAAGAACCAGGATATAATTGTGAATCCAAAGGCAGACTGCAAGTCCATTGTAACCAGGAGTGGGATTGTGATCGCTCCTCAAGACAAGCCAAAATTGGTTCAATAAAAGAAAGTTGATGAGCCGATAATCGAGCCAGAGTGTGAGAAAGAAGAACCTGCAAGGCAAGACAAAGAAGAAGCAAAGGAGAAAGTTGTTGAAGCTCCAAAGAAACTGATGGATTATTCTCGTTTTGAGAAACCTCCTTATCCTATGAAGCTCAAGCAACAGGCACAGAAGCAACAGTATGCCAAGTTTTTAGATATGTTTAAAAAGTTGCATATTAATATTCCTTTTGCTGAAGTTTTAGCTAATATGCCTAACTATGCTAAATTCATGAAAGATTTATTGTCTAGAAAGCATAAGTTGCAGGATTGTGAAACTGTAGCACTTACTGAAGAGAGTAGCGCCATTATACAGAAAAAGTTCCCTCCAAAGCTTCGACATCCTGGGAGTTTCAACATCCCAATTGCGGTAGGCAACACTAATGTTGGCCGGACACTATGTGATCTCGGAGCAAGCATCAACTTGATGCCATTATCAATATGCAAGTCATTGGGAATTACTGAGTTGAAGCCAACCATGGTCTCTCTACAGCTCGCTGACCGTTCTTTGAGGAGACCTAATGGAATCATAGAAGATGTTCTTGTTAAAGTTGACAAGTTCATCTTCTCTGCTGATTTCATCGTGTTAGACATGGAGGAAGAGAGTGAAATGCCCCTTCTGTTGGGTAGACCGTTCTTGGCCACATCTCGAGCTATGATTGATGTAGAACAAGGAAAGCTCGAGTTGAGGATGAATGATGAGAAAATCACGATCAATGTTTTCGATGCTATGAAGAATCCCTCTGATCATAGTGATTGTTTCAAACTTGAAGTGTTTGAAGAGGTGGTTATAGAAGAGAAAAGTGATTATCAAGAGCTTGAAGAAGAGTTGAAGGCTCTAGATGAAGCTGCTCTAGAAGAAGAGCGAACAACTGTCTTTGAGGTGCTAGAAAAGAAAGAAGATGACTCAGCTACATTGGTACCAAAGGTGGAATTAAAAGAGTTGCCTGAAACTCTTAAGTATGCTTTCTTGGGAGACGAAGAACAATATCATGTTATCATCAATAAGGAAGTCCATCAGCAGCATGAAGAAAGCAAGCCAAAGGTTAAGATGGAAAGCCCAAAAGTAAGGAAAAACATGTGAAGACTAAGTTCAAAGTTCCTGAAAACCTTCATCCTTATCCACATGCATATGATCATAGAAGGAAACAATACTGGATCAAGAAGATTGGGTCATCAATGGTAGCATGCTTCCAACCACCATAAATCAAAAGAGATACGTCAGGCTCGTAACGTTAAACAAGCGCTTCTTGGGAGGCAACCCAAGAGTATTGAGTCAGTCCTTTTAGATTTATCTTTAGTTTTTTTGTCATGTTGACTCTGTTTTTACATTTCTATTTTATGTTGCACACTTGAGATATTATGATGCTTAGTTTCCTCTCTGTTATGATGAATTGATGCTTTAACCCGTGTGAGTGTGTACATGCGCAGCAATTCTCATTCTTCGACTAGTTTAGTTTTATTGCTGGGGACAAAAATTTTCTAAATCTGGGAATTGGCACCCCACACGTGGCACAGAGGAACCAGACTGAATCACCTCTAACAAAAAAAATTCTGAATCAGGGGAGATATCTGAACCTTTTGTCTCATTTTCTGTTGATGTTTTTGTTTTTGTTTTGATATTTGGTTTTGATAGAAGAAATTCTCTGAGCAACATACCTGGATATGTGTTAGCTACTCATGCAATAAGATGATTAAATCATAGAGAGCATATAAGATACTGTGTGAGAAGTCATAATGGATAAATGTTTTGAGTAATGCATTGAAGTATAAGAGTTGTTATTGCTCGTTTGATTGAATTCTTTGTTAGAGTTACAGTTGATATGTGATGATAATGGAATTTAGATTCTAGTTTGATTGCACAGCCGTGAGGTTTAAGCCTATACAGTAATTTTTTTTAGAGAGGCCTCACTGTGATAATACTCTAGAACTTGATCTGTTTCTCTGTAATACATGCATGATCTGAAATGATAAAGGCAATTCTTTCTTGTTAACTACTTGGCCAAATTGTTGACCTTAAAAATTTCCATTGCTAGCCCCTTGAGCCTTAGCCTGTTGTTTCTTGCTGAATTTAACCATAAGACTCTTAGCTTATTTCCTATCAACACACCTTGGATGAGATTGAAGCACTGATTATAAAAATTCAAGGAACAATTTTATCGAAATAAAGTAATAGTGAAAGCAAAAGTTGGGACCAAAGAGAAAAGAAACAAAATGAAAAGTTGCAAAGCAACAGCAACGCATGAAAAGATCAAGAAGAAAAAGAAAAGTATGAATAGAAAGGAAAAGACTAAGTGAAATCGTGTCTGAGTGTGAACAACTAAAAATAAATAGTTGTATTTCAATCTCATATACAGTAAAAAGTAGCCACTTTCCCAGATATTCCTACCTTAGCCTAAGCCAAGTTACATCCCTGTAAGACCTTTGGATCTAATTGTGCATGTTTACATGTTCCTCATCTTTAGGAACTTGAGAATAGGATCAAGCTTATGGTAGTCTTATTGCACTGATGGATTGAGAGTTAAACCTAATACACAAGAGTGACAAGTGCAGTGATTATCCTGGTAAGAAGTGATCAAACTAGATTCTAATTCCTTATACAATAAGTGATTCCTGAAAATTCTCAACTTGGAATTCACTTATGCATAGCATTATAACTCTGAATCTCTTCAATGTAGAAAACTGCATTAGTGACATAAATTCTTCTCACAGAGTTCATCCTTGCTCCCTGATGTTTGATCTTATTTATTGCTGGGGACAACAATATCTAAATCTGGGAATTGTTTGATGTGCCTTCAGAATATAGATATTTCAGCGTAAAAAGAATAAGGATTTGACTATAATTCAGCGATAAAAAGTATTATTTTTAATGAATTATTGATAATCCAT
Source organism: Gastrolobium bilobum (assembly GCF_033153095.1). Taxonomy (NCBI): domain Eukaryota; kingdom Viridiplantae; phylum Streptophyta; class Magnoliopsida; order Fabales; family Fabaceae; genus Gastrolobium; species Gastrolobium bilobum. The sequence goes on along the minus strand of NW_026897852.1, from coordinate 16,174 downwards.
CTTCAGACACACTTTCACTCTGATTTTATATTTTTACAGGAGGAAAGCAAGTTTCGCTCGAATAGCGTGAAAATCACGCTAACCGCGCCAAAAGAGCTATATCCACTTCCATCCCACGCTAATGGCGTGGAAATGAAGCTAGTGGCGCCACACTCACGGTTTCTTCACGCTAATGGCGTGAAAATTGTTCTAACTTCACGCAAGTGGCACTAACTCCATGCTAGGCGCGCCAAATCGAAGCCAACCACTGTTTCTTCACGCTAATGGCGTGAAATGCCATGCAAGTCGCGCCAAACAAAGAAGCCTCATTAATCGCCCGCGCGAATGGCGTGGAATTGGCGCGGATAGCGTCGGTCTTCGTAATTTCAAGTCCGTCATTGCTGGAAAGTTTTAAAAATGGAAGGAAAATCAAATCTTTGACAAGATTATGACCTGATTGGATTGTTGCTTATAAAAAGAAGTCAGAAACCAAAGTAGAGGAGAACTTTTGCACAGAGAGAGATTGGCGGAGGCAGAACGCAGAGCAAGTTTCTTCTCCAATTTTCTGGTTTTTATTTATTTATGAATTCTTTTCAATACTTTAAATTGTCAGACATGAATATGTCTAGCTAATCTTTTATTATTGTGGTAAGGGTCACAACCCTTGATGTGAACCCCTTGTAGTTTGGTTAATTTTTAGATTTAATTATTTCAATTGCATTTATTTTATCATGTTCTTCATCTATAATTCTTTTAGAATTGATCACTCTATTAGGATTGCGAGGGTTAGGGTTTTCAATAGGAATATTGGGATTCTAGTTCCTGACAAAGGGTAAAATAACTGTTCATGTATGCACTAGGGATAGGCTACATGAACTGCAAACGTGGAAAATTCACTGAGTTAAAAAGATTAACTTGAAAAAGGATTTCTAAGGAATTAGGATTCTAATAGGGTTAATAAAGTTAAGATCACTAAGGGATTAGGGCTTAACTAATTAATTAATAGATGGTGAATTGTTTGATCAATTGGATAATTAAATGTAACATTAATTAATATTACAAGGTGGGGATCGGAAAGGTGTTGGCGTCCTTTACTGCAATATCTTTTTTAAATATTTTTCTCAATCTTAATCTTTTATTCTCAAGTTTTCAAAAATCATCTTCTGAATTGTTCATAAGTCTTGAATAGTTCATAATTTCACAAACACAATTACTCTCAAAACCAACTCTTGTTCATCCAATAAGAAAGGAAAAGTTAAATTTAATTTGGTGCCTCAATCCCCGTGGGACGATATTCTTACTCACTTTTTATTACTTGGTACGATCGGTGCACTTGTTGATTTTACGCAACACTAGTGATGTGTTAATTTGAGATATATTGAAATATGGAATTTAAATCCATAACGAGGTAATATTAATTAGACTTAGGTGAGAGGAATTCATTATGTATTGTGTGTACAAGGAAGAAGTTGAGAGAGTTGCCATGGGTGACATAGGGTGAATGTACAGTTATGGCACCATTGTAATTAATGGATGTCAATTCTAATTGGTATACTTGCCATAGATAAAATGAATAGGACATTTGAATTTTAGAATCTTATGTAAAATAGTAATGAAAGTGTATAAGAAATTATGATCCAGTGGTGTATATATATACTACTAATAGTAGTGTGCTTATAAAATAATCTGATATTTGATATGGATTGTGGAGAATATAGTATGATGTGATATAGTATATATACATATGGATATGGTCCCCTGGTAGTGGGGACGAGATTTCCCCTGGAGCAATACCCTGTGTGGATTGCCAAGTGGTGTTGATTAAAGAGTAGGGCTATATTAAAGGCTACTCTTGGGAGTACCCATTGAATATTATATCTATAAATGGATTGGGCTTATATGCCATTGGATAGACTTAATGACAGTGGATATACATAAAGGATAAATGGATTATACATAATGGACCGATTGCTAGTCTACATCTTGAATGAATAAATGGATAATGATCATGTAATGTCCTAAGTGCCAGTATATATGTACCTTGAGTTGGCATGAGTTCCTGTACGTAGATGTCATGACTGTGAAATTGTTTTGGGCTTCCCTTTGGGGATTGGATCCTAAGAGGTATAATTGTTGGAAGTCCCATGTGTATATTGTTTGAAGTGGGACTCATCAGATGGTCTTGGTGTGCGGACAGCGTGAACCAGTATATGATGGAATTCCTCGTGACAAATTGAAGGATTGATAGACGTAGTGGAGATATTTTAAATGTAATGGATATTCTACAACTACCAAGAGGAGAAATGAGCAAGGAAATTAATGGGTTGCTTTAAAGTTGAGCATAGGTTATGTAAGCCATAATAGCCAATGGATGAGAATTGAAACAAGATATATGAACTATTAAGAGTTGTGAAATATGTACAAAATTCTGAGGAGAATATGAATTCATGTAATAGTGACTATGTTATAAACCATGTCAGAAGACTAATCAAAATGAAAGAGTAAACTATATGTGGGAAGAATAACCGAGGAAGTTATAATGAATTATACCTATATGTAATATGTTTATATCATACCACTACTACTATTATTACTGGGGGTAGCCCCATGTGAATATACAAAACACATTTTGCCGTTATATACGGATATGATACAGACACCAAATGGACTGGGTCCATGTGTGATCTAGAGTGTATTGGGTACACATTTTGCCGTTATATACAGATATGTTATAAATATGAATTCCCCTGTGTACTGGGTGCATGTTATATGATTTGATATTATTATCTCTGTGCGACTTATGTGCCCGGAGAATATGGTTATCTCTGTGCGGCTTATGTGCCCAGAGAGTATGGTTATCTCTGTGCAGCTTGTGTGTCCAGAGACTATGGTTATCTCTGTGCGGCTTGTGTGTCTGGAGACTATGGTTATCTCTGTGCGGCTTATGTGCCTAGAGAGTATGATTATCTCTGTGCGGCTTATGTGCCCGGAGAATATGGTCATCTCTGTGCGACTTATGTGCTCGGAGAGTATGATTATCTCTGTGCGGCTTATGTGCCCGGAGACTATTGTGATCTCTGTGCAGATTATGTTCCCGGAGACTCTTCTTATCATTGTGCGGATTATGTTCCCGGAGACTATTGTTATCTTCTATGAGGATTATTATACAAGGAAGTATCCTGTATTGAGGTGATTGCTGGAATAGGTGAGATGTCTTATGTTACTGCACAACTGAGATTGTACCATGTGAAGAACGCAAGATGTGATGTCAAGTATATGTAAGTGAACGAGCTAACGTATAATATGAAATGAAAATGGTATAATTAGTGAAAGGATTAAGGTATCATTGAATGATGAAATTGTATTATCAGTGCAAGGACTGATGTACAGTAAAATTATGAAATGTATTATCAGTGCAAGGACTGATGTACAATAAAATTATGGATTGTATTATCAGTGCAAGGACTAATGTACAATTATCAGTGCAAGGACTGATGTACAATTATCAGTGCAAGGACTGATGTATAATTATCAGTGCAAGGACTGGTGTAGAATTGTCAGTTCAAGGACTGATGTATAATTGTCAGTGCAAGGACTGATGTATAATTTCCAGTGCAAGGACTGATATATAATTGCTAGTGCAAGGACTGATGTATAATTGTCAGTGCAAGGACTGATGTACAATTGTCAGTGCAAGGACTGATGTACAATTGTCAGTGCAAGGACTGATGTACAATTATCAGTGCAAGGACTGATGTACAATTTTTAGTGCAAGGACTGATGCACAATTATCAATGTAAGGACTGATTTGTAATTATTAGTGGAAGGACTGATGTATAATGAAAGTGTAGATTGTATTAATGGTGCAATTAGTTCTATGTGATTGGACAGTGTGTTGGAAATCCCTACATGATGGAATATAATATATTGAGATGTGTTATCAAAAAAAAAAAAATATATATTGAGATGAACATCAAAGATTAAATGTCATGATTGTGAAATAGAGGTCTAAAGAATGAAACAATTGTGGGAATTATAGCACATGTGTTCTATAATAAGTAAAAATGGTTAAGTTAGTAGAAATCTTAAGCATGAAGCCTTGGATGTGTAAGTCATTGATGGATTTTGTGTTTAGGCCTTGAGATTATTAAGTTAATAGACAAACAAATAATGGATGTAAATTATAAATATGACGTTGTAGATGGAAAGTTTCATGAATGGATTTGTGATTAAAGGCCTTAAATGGATGACCGGAGATATAAACTATTATGAGGGTTGTTAATCCCTATATCACTAAGAGAAAATATAGTTTTGATTATCTAAGAAGATGTGAAGGCATGTGATAAAGTAAAGTAAAGAATATAAGTATGGACCTCACTGTGAGTTGAGTTATAAGGTACTGTAGGATATCGTCGAAATTAGAAAATGTATGCTTAGTGGAAAAGCTAAGGCATCCATGAAATTGTAAGATTGGTATTATCAGTGGAAAGGACGAGTATCCTGGTGTATTATTATATAGTGTTAGCAGCAAAAGGACTGGCGTACTAAAGAACGTGTAAGTGAAAATGTTAAGGGAGGGAATAATAAATATACTTGAAAGTTGTTTGAGGTTGGTTGTGAAAGACCTTCTGTCTGATGAATAGATAAAAAGGAAAAATGCAAAAAGATTATGTAGATGAACTCATAATATGGCAAGATTATTACCTATAAAATAGTGAAAGTGCGGTCGAAGGTATGACGTTGGCCGTATGAGAATTTAAAATGTAGTGAGCTAAAAAGGCCTATCACATAAATTGATAAGTGTTTGTGATGGATTGGGGAACGATGGATACTGCAAAACAAGGTTATGCTTGTGATGAAAGTACATTGGAAAAGATACACACCTGAGGAGGCTATTTGGGAGCGGGGGGATGAGATTCTCTGGCTATATCCTCAGTTAGCGGATATGTACGATTTTAATTTTGCGGACAAAATTTCTAAAAGGTTGGGTGAATATAATACCTCACATATTTGAAATCCAATATTAAAGGTTTAATTGTTGGTTAGAGGGTTTATTTAGTAAAAATCCTGAAATTTGGGTGAAAATACACATGAAGGGTAAAATGGTAAATTGGAAAATATTTAACCTAACCTGTTAGATGATAAAGTTATATTTAATTTGATGAAACTAATGATGGAAATGGATTCAGAAGGAAATTGGACTGGATAGACACTTTTTGGAAAAAATTTTGAAGAAAAATGATCGTTCCCGAAGTGGAAACGACATTCAGCAAGTTGTTCCCACGGTGGTAACGGTATTCAGTAAGTTATTCCCAAAAGGGGAACTACGTTCCTATGGATCAAGTATCTTGGATTTTATGATTTCTTCTTCTGACTCTGACTATTTCAAGTTGATTACGAAAAAATTTGGTGTTAATCTCTCAGACCTTTATCCTTGGGTCACGTACACATTTGTCCATGACTCTAGAAGTGGCGGTAACTCTTTATATTAGAAACAATATGGACATCAGCTTGTCCATGTCCCCTAACGTAATATCCTCATTTGCAACCGGTTAGTTATCACATATATGGTTCAAAATACAGCATTATTTACGATGCCTGTAATAGCCCGTTGTACACCGATATTGTTAACATTGATTATGATATTAAGTGCAGTTACAATCACAGCAGTTAATTTAAAAATGCGAGTAATTTTTTTTCCTTTTCATTACGTAAGCGTTTTAAAAACAATAATAAAATGTAATGACATAAGCTGTGATCATAACTGAATTTTAAACGCGAAATAAATAAAATAAATACCTAAATATCATACATTACTTATTTTAAGCCACTAAGGGGTTTCCATAAATCCACTTAGCATAAGTCTCACTTTTACAGTTTTTCTATAACTAAACATGCTTCAGTCTTTCGGACACTGTCCAAAATTCTCATACTACAAACCTCTCATCTTTTAGTATGTTACTCTAGACTCTATTACCTTTCCAACAAGGTATCACACGCCTCTTAAAGTTCTTTCTAGCTCCGGTTATCACCATTTGAAGTTGGACAAGCAAAACTGCCAGCCATCCCAAAACAGGGCACCTAACATACTTCACCATTTCTACGATTCTGAATAAACTACTCAACCAATTGCTCTCAAATTTTTATAACTCATACTAAACACCTTAATCTTTAATTTTGCATATCATAAGCCTAATTTGAGTAATAATTGAGGGAGAAACAATTTTTGGAATACAGCAACCCGAACAGCCCCCTATGCAGGGCCCTTTGGGCAGTCTCAACTCAAACTACACAGCTTCAAATGCTACCAAATTTGACAGAACATAACTGACATCTCAAGCTACAAAATGATGTATGGCATGTCCCTATTGGACCTCTGTGGAGGGAGATATGCTCTCTCAAAGTAAGCCTAAAAATTGCCATTTTAGTATAAATTTTGTCGGCACCTACTTTGTTTATTTAACTTATCCCACTTTATCAAAAATGTGTTTTCAAGCCTCAAATGGTACCTAATAGACAAGGGTCGCACACAAGGACCAAAAATTCCTCGGTGCTCTAACAACCCATAACAATTTACATTATTCTCATTGATTGACAATCCATTATTTAACTTTATTAAAGCTTAAACTCATTACAATCACATTATTCCATTTCATGCATTCTTAGCAATTGACATATAAATCATAACCTAAAATAGGCCTATTGTATAACACCTCGCATTTCTAAAAAAAGTATTGATATATTAAATATGGATTAAAGGGTAGGATTAGTGAAAATCCTGAAAATTAGGTCAAAATACAAAGGAAGGGTAAAACGATAATTAGCCAAACATGTAACCCTAGGAAGGTAAAATTGAGTAGGACGTCTCAAATAAGAAAACTAACCCTATAAACGGATTTAGAACGAAAAATTGAGTGGTTAGGCAAGTTTATGAAAATTTGGTGAATAGTGTTTTTAACGGGTAAAAATACAGCGGTAAATTGCACCGTAAAGCGTGCCAGATGAATTTTGAGCTCTAGGTTTGGGTATAAGTTATAAATGGTACATAGGACTAGAAAATATGATTTCTGACGAAAATTAGTGTGCTTGGGGAAGCGTGCCCACGGTGCGCATAACAGCTTAAAACTGCGATTTCTCCGAACGACCGGTAAATTCCGGATTCATCTGGTCAAGGGAAATTAAAGGACAATGGTTAATGTTAAAAATTAGAGTTTCTAAATAGTTTGTGAAATTATGGACGTTAAGCGGAATAGGCGAGAAATTCGAATTAGTTTGAAATCGCATGAGGTGACGGTGGGGCCCACCTCACTTAAGTGGACTTGCCACCTTGCACAACACCACAAAATCAGCTTCTTCTCTCTCCTTCCCCCAACAAAAAATCGTGCCCGTCCATGAATGCCCAAGAAAAGCTCCAAATCTTCTCCCTCTCATAACTCCCTCCATACTCACTCAAATCCAACAAAATTTGTCACCAAAGTTGTTGGAAATCATCATCCAAATACAACATGGTATTATTGAACCTTGAAACTCGCTAGATTGGGAGAAAAAGGGCAAAAATAGCGGCAGTTTTGGGGAGGATTTCAAGGTTTTTGGAGTTGTGTGTTCAAGCTATTGCTTGGGGATCACTTGGAGGAGTCCTAGGCCAAGCTTGTGAGTAAGTTTTGATGCATTTGAATGGTTGAATCATGAATCTAAAATTTGAAAACCTAGAGCATGTGTTGTGTGATTGATATAGTTAGGGATCTCAAATTGAAATTGTGTATTAGACAAATATGGCTTAGAATGATGTTTTAGAGTGATTGATGTCATAAAAATTATTGGTGAAAATTGAGTTATAACTTTGTGAATTTGATTGGTTGTAGGATTGTGTAATTGAATTGTTGAGTATGTGTATGAGTTAAATGGAGGATTGTAAGGTGTGTGGAAGTATGAAATTGAATTGAATAATCCTTGGTTAGGAAGCATGAGGATTTTGGCCATGGTAGGGTAATAGGGGTTTTGATGTTGTAAAATTATGTGAATGATGTGTTGTGTTGTTAAATGGTTTTTAGAGGTGTTGTGTGATGAGTAGATGCATGGAAAATTAAAGGAAAAATACTTGAAGTGTGTGAGAGTGTACATTGGACCTAGAAGGAAATAATTGAAAAAATGATGTTGTGATGGTGTAGGATGGAAAGTGGAACCTAAAATGGTGTTGTGGTAGCCATATGATGTTAAAGAAAAATTAAAAGAAATTAAAGAAAAATATATTGTGATTTATGCCTATGATGGCTGAACCTAGCTAGTGGGAGTGGGAAATTTTGGTGCTTGTAATCTTGGTGGATTGCACCTTGTATTGATGATCCTTGTGTCATCATTGTAGGTTGCCACCCGCGAAATTGAACTCGGAACCGTGAGCTTAGTGGGTTGCTTTTGGTCCCAGACTAAAGGGATTTGGTAAGTGATCTTGAACCTATGCATGTATAATTGATAAACTTGCATATATCTTGGTTGGTTGAAATTGAAATGGAAATGGCCTATGTGTAGGCATTTCTGGTGAACCAAGCTTGGTGATACTGTGATAGGGAGCTATCAAGCGGAGGAGATTATTGAGGTAATCCCTTGGTACTGGGGTTTGATCCTCGTGTGTGCTCCACCATGCCCGTTGAGGGAAGTGGTTGGAGGTGTATGTTAGTAATGTAGTATAACATGATCATGCATATTGTATGTATAGTGGTACATCAGATGTACCGAGTCTCTGGCCAGTAGACAGTTGCCTTCGGGTGTTACGGACTTCCACTGGATAGGTCTCCGTGAGGGAGTTCCAGTTGACCTGGGGTCGTGGTGTGTCATTCGTAGAGGAGCACACTAGGAAGTCTCAGGTGGATATGGATGGAGGGTGCCTTGGTTGATGTTCTGGGAACACTCCTTGGTTTGGAACCCGTAGGCTATATGCTGAGGCCAATAGGCCGGACGTTGCATGGCTTTGTCATTGACCATTCCAGCTTCGTCGTATTTTGTTTCCCTATGCTTCCCTACTTCACTATATCCCTTGCTTTATCCCATTTTAAATGTTGTATTATGTTATTGATATGCATCGAAGTGAGCCATTGAGCGGAGTATTCTCCAGAACCTCTGCCTTCGGGCGTTACAGACTTCATTTGATAGGTCTCCGTGAGGGAGTTCCAATTGACCTGGGGTTGTGGTGTGTCATCCGTAGAGGAGCACACTAGGAAGTCTCGTGTGGATATGGATGGAGGGTGCCTTGGTTGATGTTCTGGGAACACTCCTTGGTTTGGAACCCGTAGGCTATATGCCGAGGCCAATAGGTCGGACGTTGCGTGGCTTTGGCATTGACCATTCTAGCTTCGTCGTATTTTGTTTCCCTATGCTTCCCTACTTCACTAAATCCCTTGCTTTATCCCATTTTAAATGTTGTATTATGTTATTGATATGCATCGAAGTGAGCCATTGAGCGGAGTATTCTCCAGAACCTCTGGGTTACTGAGATATATTCGTATATCTCACCCCGCTTTGGGGATTTTATTTCAGATACTGCCAGTGGTGTTGGAGCGGCGGGAAAGAGGCCTGTAGGATGAGCTCATGTATTTATGGTGGATTTTGTATTTTGGGGTCACATGGCCTAGGCTAGACTTAGGACATGAACATCATTTTGAGTTGGGATTATTATCTTCATGTTCATGTTGTATTTTTCCTAAGTTTAGTCATTTACTTATCATGATTTATTTTGGTGGCTCATTATGTATATTTAGAGGATTATTGTAATATTTGTAAAGAAGCTTGTTGATGCTCTCCGGCAAGTATACCGGTCGCACAAGTAATATAATGATAAATAAAGTTCGTCTCCACAGGGATTGTTATCGTATATCAATTAATATTCCTTTCAAGAATGGAAGAGTTCAAAAGGTTTTGTTTGTGACAAATAATGTCGATTTGAATAGAATTAAAAGTAAAGACTTGTTTTTGTGCTTTTATATTGAAGAATAAAAATAAGAATAAGAATGAATTGATTTGTAAAAATGAGAAAAGCATTGTAGCTAGGACACACTCACCATATGATCCCCACTTCTTACTCTGGATTGATTTACAATATTCAATTATATAATTACTCAGATAAATTATTATCTAGAATTAATTAGTTAAATCCCAATCCCTTGGCAATTTAACCCTTTAACCTCAATTAGAATCCTAATCCCTTAGTAACCCCTCATGAGAATTAAGCAATGAACTCAATAATTTAAGCATCTATAATTAAATATACATTTATTCCTAGCATGCATAGTAATTGTTATCTTACCCCCTTTCAAGATGAAAACCCCAATATTCCTATCTAGGGTTCTAACCCTCAAACTATCCACAACTATTAGATTGATCAAGTCTAACAAAGAAGATATAAAATACGCACAAGGTAAAGATAAAGATAATTATATAGACGAAAAACCATAAATCAATCCGTCGTAACAAGGGTTTACATAGGGTTCGTGACCCTAACTACAATAAAGAGTAAACTAGCCAAACATAATCATGGCTAAAAATCCAATATTCAATAAAAACATAAAGTAAAAGAGAAGCAAGAAGAAGAAGAAGAACAAGAATTTCTCTCCGGAGCTCTCCTTTTACCGCACGACGGTCTCCTTAGGTCCAGAATACCTAATTCTGTGCTGAGCCTCCTTTTTATAATCTTCTTTTTCATCTTCCAAAATTACCCTTTAGGAAGCACGGTCTGTGATCTCGCAATCTGGCGCTCTTAGCGTCAGATCCACGCCAAGAGCGTGGATGCCTCTGAATGCTGACGCCACTAGCGTGGGTTCCACGCTATCAGAATGGGAGCAAGAATGGTTTCACGCCATCAGCGTGAGTTCCACGCTATGAGCATGGAAGTCTCTGATTCTTCACGCCATCAGCGTGACATCCATGCTATGAGCGTGGATCTTCATTTTTGCAAATCCCCATTTGGCTCGAGTTTTGTCTTCCTTTCCTACAAAATTAGAAGAAAATCAGTTGCACAATCTTTGATTGAGATTTATCAAATTAATAGTAATTCTAGCCCTTTTTCTCCAAGATTAATCAAGATTTCTTTCTCATTTTGGCTAAAAATCATATATATGCTAAAGGCATATCAAATCATTCCCAGATTTAAACGTTGCTGTCCCCAGCAATGTACAAGACTCAATCCAAGACATATTCAATTAATCCAACATAACAATCCATAGACACTCTCAGACACAATATGCCATGCATGCCTGACCCAATATCATAAACTCCCATCAATGTCATCAGCTTCTTTAAAGATACAAGTCTACATTGATTACCCCTCACACAGATAAATAATGTCCACTCAACACTCAGTGTTTAAGGGTATCATGAGCACTCAATCAATCACAGCTATAACACTACCATAGGCTTGATCATATTCTCAAAAATTCTTAAAAATGAAGAATCAAACACATGTATCAATTGATCAAAAGGACTTCACAGGTTGTAACTTGGCTGGGTTAAAGGGTAGGAATATATGGACGGTAGCTCAAACAACAATGAGATTGAAAAAATGATATTATTTCACTTTAACACATTCAACTCAATGGTTTTGGTCCACTAACATTCCCACAGAATTTCGGGAATTAATTCCTTTCAGCCACCTTTTATGCTCATTCATTCTTTTCCTTTTTCTTGCTTTTTTTTAAGGGCACAGATGAAATTTACATCCCCTAATTATATGACCTTTGTAGAGCTTACCTCAATTTCTTTGTTTTATTTTCAACACATCAGTAATTCAATCTCAATCAAAGTAAGTCACATGGATATAGGCTAAGCCATCAATCAGGCATAGGTCATTTATCAACAAAATTAAGTTCAGGCTCAAGGGGCTAGCAATGGAAAAATTTCATACAGGTGGATTATTTTGGCCAATAGCTAACAAGAACAAAATGTCTTTATCACTTCAATCAATGCATGCATAACAGAGAAACAGATCAAGTTCTAGAGTGTTACAACAGTGAGGTCTCTTAACAAGAAAATTCAGTGTTTAAGCTCAAACCTCACAGCTATGGTATCAATATAGACTCAAGAAAATTGACCTCAGACATTATCAGAATTTCACAACATCAGTTCAGACAAACGAGCAATCATGTAATCCAATTATGCCTATGCAATGTTATGCCAGAATGTCATACAACATACTTCCAAGAATTCAGTCAAGCACATTAACTAGATAAGCACATTTAAACCTGAGAATTGCTTGAAATACAGATCACTATTTTTTTTATAGCACACAAAATTACTACAAAAATAACTAAGAAAATTAAAAGAGTTAGAATATCTCCCCTGATAGAAGAATTGCAGTTTTAAGATGCAAGCCTACCATTCCCAGATTTAGAGAATTGCTGTCCTCAGCAATAATTAAACCACAAGAAGGAAGAGAAACCTGCACAACGGAACAAACAGTGGCATATAGCATAACCTATAATGCGCACATTAAAACATCAGAGAGAGATATACCAACACAAAGTAACTAAAAATACAAAACAGAAAAATAAACTAATATACAAACTCTCCGTCAGCAAGGAGATATAATCAACCCTCCGTGTCATCCCCTTCAGCAGCATGGGATGACTTAGCAAATGGAAGGTCCGGTGGTACTAGATGCTTTGGTGTATGAGACCACCATTCCCAGATTTGTTCCAAACCATGAAGCCATGTTAAGAACTCTTTGAAGCATTGATTTTTCTGAGAGATAGAGTCTCGGTGTCTCTTGTCAAACTTCAGCTCCCAGTGTCTCTTCCAACTCGTATCAAAGAGTTTCACCACTTCCTTTCTCATTGCCTTCTTCTTTGTAGGATTACGCCTCCTTTGAGGCGTCCTCACCTCTTTGACATCATCTTTTAGAGTTTGAGGAAGATCCTTCAATTTCACTTTTGAGGTTCCATCTTCTTTATAATCATCTGCTTTTTCAGGAACCTCAACCGCTACATCTTTTTCTTCCTTTAAGACTTCAAGACTAAAACAATCGTCTTTGTGAGAAGACTGTTTTAAAGAATCAAAGACATGAATAGTAACGGTTTCATCATTCATTCTTAGCTCGAGCTTCCCGCTTTCAACATCAATCAGTGCACGAGATGTAGCTAAAAAAGGTCTACCCAGCAAAAGAGACATCTCAGCTCCCCCTTCCATGTCCAGCACCACAAAATCAGCAAGGAAGATGAACTTGTCCACCTTCACAAGAACATCTTCAATAATACCACTAGGCTTCCTCACAGACTTATCAGCAAGTTGAAGATATGCTAAAGTAGGCTTCAACTCGGTGATTCCCAAGGAATTACAAACAGAAAGGAGCATCAAATTAATGCTAGCCCCTAGATCACATAATGCCCTGCCGATTTTAGTGTTCCCAATTTCAATAGGAATATTGAAGCTCCCTGAATCATGACGCTTAGGCGAAAACTTCTTTGTAATAATAGCACTACACTCCTCAGTGAGTGTCACCGTTTGGCATTCTTGCAACTTGTGCTTCCTTGACAACAAATCCTTCATGAACTTGGCATAATTTGGCATGCTAGCCAAGGCTTCAGCAAAAAGGATATTTATATGCAACTTCTTGAATATATCAAGAAATCTACCATACTGTTGCTTCTGAGCATCCTTATTGAATCTTTCAAGATAAGGTGCCATGGCTCGCACATATTCAAGACTCAGCTAAAACTTCTTCTTTTCAACTGGCTTCTCCACTTCAGCAGGTTTTTCAATTTCTTTTTCTTTTTCGGACTCACCTGCAGTATCTAGCTTCTTTTCAGCTTCCACAATTATGTCCGGCTTTTTTGGAACTGCTGCCACTTTTCCACTTCTAGTTGTGACAAACATACAATCCTCCTTGGGATTTGTAACTGTGTTACTAGGGAAAGTGCCTGGAGTTCTATCAGCAACTTGCTTAGCCAGCTGGCCAATTTGATTCTCCAAATTCCTGATATAAGCACTCATGTTTTTAGTATTGTCCCTAGTCTCTTCCATGAAGGCATTGGAGTGTTGAGCCATTTGTCCAACTAACTTCTCCAAATCAGAAGGTTCCTTGGTTGGGATTGGTGGAGGCTGCAGATAACTATTAGAACTATAATCAAAACCACCTCCTTGACCTCTCCTCTGAAAATTGCTACTTCCAGAAGAAAAATTCTGATTTCTTGGAGTATTTTGTGGCGGAGGTCTTTGATCATACCAAACGCCATTCACTTGTACTTGTTAAGGTGAATCATAAGGCATCAAAGGACATTCATTAGACTCATGATTGTCCTGGTAATATTCACACACAACAACAGCAGCTTTAGTCTGAACACTAGCAAGCTGCATCTTATCAAGCCTTGATGTTAAGTTTGCTACCTGCTGAGATAACAAACTGTTTTCAGCCAGCACCCCATCATTACCTTCTAGTTGAAGGATACCTCTCTTAGGCTTTGTTGACAACACTTGGTTTTCGTTGGCAGCCATCCTCTCAATCAGCTCAAGAGTCTCGTTTGCTCTCAGAGTTTTAATAGTGCCTCCTGCTGCACCATTCAACACCATCTGAACCTCAGGTTTGCAACCATTGAAGAAGATTCTAACCTGATTACCAGCAGTCAAGTTATACTGAGGACACCTCCTCATTAAATCCTTGAACCGGTTCTATGCTGCACACATTGATTCACCTTGTGACTGAGTGAAATTTGTGATATCATTCACCATCTGGTTGTACCTCTCCATCGAGAAGAACTCAGCAAAGAACTTTTGAGACATATCATCCCATGTAGCAATGCTTGCTGCCGGCTGTCTCTCCAGCCAACTAAGAGCTTTTCCCTTAAGGGGGTGTTTGGTTCAAGTTTTTGGAGAGGATTACCGGTAATCCTTCTTTGGTAAATGTAATTACCACGTTTGGTAGAAGGAATAAATTACGATTCCCGGATATCCAAGGATTTCCGGTAATTTGATTTATAAAGAAAAGTCACTATTCATATTACCAAAAATAATATGGTAATTCGGAATACCAATCAGAATACCAAGTAAAGGGAAAGCACAACAATAAATTTTGAGACAAAAATACCCCAATACACATAAAAATCTAAACCCAATCTATCAATTACAAAAGCAGAAATAGTTTGGGGTTATTTTTGTAAAATAACCTCATATTCCAAGTCATATTTCGTTCTAAACCAAATATGGAATCAGTAATTTTTACCCAATATTCCCGGTAATATTTTGGCGAACCAAACACATCTTTCGTAAGATTCCAAGTAAACTCAATTTCTACTGAATTCCCATTAATCATGATTCCCGGTCACCAAAAAATTTCTCCTGTACCAAACACACCCTAAGAGTAAAAGGGAACAGCCTCAACCGGATCGCATCGTTCGACACCTGAAGGTGTTTGGTTGAGTCACAGATCCTCAAGAATCTGTCAACGAATCGGTGAGAATCTTCACTCTCCTCTCCTCCAAACTGAGCTCTCTCCACCAATTGAATATGAGAGGACTTGAGCTCCCAATTGTTGGCAACATTTGGCTGAACAATGCTCGCATTGGGCCTGTTGAATAATGGAGTTAGGATAGTATCCATGAGCGGATTGTCCTCTTCATTGTTCGCTGCCATCTTGTGTGCTTCTTTAGACAGAATTCCTAGCTCGTTGAATGCAAGCTTCTTTCGAGCAAGTTTTCTGTATCTCTTTTCAGTCTTGGTAATCTCCAAATCAAGTGGAAATTCTGGCTTTTTACCTCGCATTCAACTCAGAAAAGAGATTAGTAGCACGTTCAATATCACACAGAAATCAAAAATAAAAATAAAATCCAATCTTAAAGATCAAAATTAATTGATATATGAAACACCAATCCCCGACAACGGCGCCAAAAACTTGATGCTCTCCGGCAAGTATACCGATCGCACAAGTAATATAATGATAAATAAAGTTCGTCTCCACAGGGATTGTGATCATATATCAATTAATATTCCTTTCAAGAATGGAAGAGTTCAAAAGGTTTTGTTTGTGACAAATAATGTCGATTTGAATAGAATTAAAAGTAAAGACTTGTTTTTGTGTTTTTATATTGAAGAATAAAAATAAGAATAAGAATGAATTGATTTGTAAAAATGAGAAAAACATTGTAGCTAGGACACACTCACCATATGATCCCTACTTCTTACTCTGGATTGATTTACAATATTCAATTATATAATTACT
>NW_026897851.1:0-38897 GCF_033153095.1 Gastrolobium bilobum | reverse complement strand
TTAATATTTTAATTTTGCAATTCAAATCCTGTTTCCTATTTCAACATTAATAGTAGCTATTAATTCTTTAGATTGGACCTTATTTTCTGTTATTTAATTTTCTGTTATTTAAATTCAGTTTTATTTTCTTATTTTATATAATCTATTTTTCTTGTTTATGCGAGGTACCGTTGACACCGTTTCCTTGCAATTCGACCCGGAGATAGAGAAAACAACAAAAAGAAACAGAAAACTTGCTAAAGAAAGAAGACATCAAGAGAAAGAAGCTTCAAGCTCAACAGAACCAAGAGAAGAAGCAATGGGAGACAACAATGCACCTCCACCACCTCCGAGAACGTTGGGAGATTACATGACTCCTGCTCGAGTTCCACAGACGGCGAGTATTGTTAGACCAAACGTGGATGCTAACAACTTCGAACTCAAGCCGGCACTTTTACAATTAATTCAGAAAGACCAATTTGCCGGAGGAAGCACGGAAGACCCTTACATCCATCTGGAAAACTTCTTGTTATATTGTGATACCTTGAAGATGAATGGGGTGTCTCGGGATGCTATTTTGCTCAGGTTGTTCCCATGTTCACTTAAAGACGAAGCAAGAGGATGGTTGCAATCGTTACCTCAAGGAAGCATCACTCACTGGGACGACTTGGCAACCAAATTTTTGGACAAATTTTTCTCTTCTTCGAAAATGGCAAAGCTCAAGGCGGATATCACTTCTTTTGAACAAAAAGAAAGTGAATCTCTATATGAAGCATGGGAAAGATTCAAAGGACTACTCAGGAAGTGTCCCCAACATGGCATTGAAGCCTGGGAACAAGCGAGAACTTTCTTCCAAGGGATGAAGCCCAACACAAGAACATTGGTGAATGCTGCATCAGGAGGGTCCTTGAAAACAAAAACTCCAGAGGAAGCCTTGGAATTATTAGAGTCTTTAGCCTCTCAGGAGTATGATAATGCTCCCGTACCACAGAGAAGAGCGGGGATTATGAAGCTTGATGGCTATGATGCTATCCTGGCCCAGAATGATCAGATTCTACAGTTTAATAAGAAACAACAACAACAACTAGATGCTCTCACAAAGCAATTTTCTGATTTTCAAGTTTCTTCTGTTAATACTCCAGTAGCTTCTGTTAATACTTCTTCTATTGTTTGTGATATTTGTGCAGGTGCTCATGCTACTGATGACTGCAAGGCACCCGAAACTGCAGATGTTAATGGAATTTGGCATGATCAAAAAGCTCCATATAATCCAGGGAGGAACCAATACGGCAATAATCAGAATCAAGGGTGGAGAAATAAAAATCAAAATCAACACCCAGGATTTAGTTACAGTTCGAACCATCAGCTGAATCCTCCTATGCCAGTGCAACAACAACCTCCACAACAATCAGAATGGGAAAAGGCCTTTGCACAACTATCCAAGACCACATCAGACTACATTCAAAGTTCCAATAATTTCAGAGAGGACACTTCAGCCTTTATGCAAGAGACAAGGGCCTCATTCCGGAATCAAGAAGCTTCTATCCGGAATCTTGAAACTCAGATTGGCCAGCTATCAAAGCAGTTCACTGAAAGAGTTCAAGGAACTTTTCCAGGTAACACTATTCCAAATCCAAGTAGGGAACACTGCAATGCGATTACTACTATGAGTGAGAAAGCCATTGAACCTGTGGTAAAGCCTTTAGTTGAGAAAAAGAAAGATGATGAACTTGCAACTGTAAAGGAAAAAGAAAAGGAAGTTGCCAAAGAATCTGCTGCAGAGAAAACTGTTCCTGAAAAGAAAGAGTTCAAATGGGAGAAAAAGAAAGCTCAAGAAAGGCAAGAAAAGCCATTGGAGCTCTCACCTTATGCAAAGATTCCATATCCGCAGAGGTTCAGAGAGGAAATCAAAAAGCAGCAGTATTCCAAGTTCCTTGACATTTTCAAGAAGCTGCAAATCAATATCCCGTTTACTGAAGCCTTGGAGAACATGCCCAATTACGCAAAGTTCATGAAAGATCTTCTATCACGAAAGCGTAAGCTACAAGAATGTGAGACAGTGACGCTGACAGAGGAATGTAGTGCCATTATCCAGAAAAAGTTGCCTCCAAAGCTTAAAGATCCAGGAAGATTCAGCATTCCATGCAACATAGGCAATATGGAAGTGAAAAATGTTCTATGTGATCTCGGTGCCAGCATCAACGTGATGCCACTATTTATGATGAAGAAACTGGGGATCACTGAAGTAAGGCCAACCAAGACAATAGTTCAACTGGCTGACCGCTCTACAAAGCAAGCTTATGGCATTATTGAGGACATACTGGTAAAGGTTGACAAATTCATCATTCCTGTTGATTTTGTCATCCTTGATATAGAGAAAAATTCTACTATTCCTATGATCTTCGAAAGACCTTTCTTGGCAACCTCAGGAGCGCTGATTGATGTATCGAAAGGCGAGTTGATCTTACGGGTAGACGGGGAGCAAGCAATTTTCAAGTTCTTTGATAAAGAAGTTCCCTCACCTATAATTCAACCGGAAGATCAAGTCTACTATATTAGTGAAAAGAAAGGAGAAGAAGAGCACAAAGAGAATTCTTCTCAAGAAAGTAAGCCAAAGGTTAAAATGGAGAAGCTCAGGAGCAAGGGAAAACACGTAAACACAAAATTCAAAGCTATTGAGCCTACTTCATCTCACTCATATGCACAAGAGTACTATGGGAGGACACCATTTCTGAATGATAGAGCTTGGTCATCACCAAGCCCATGCTTTGAACCACCATGAACGTAAAAGAGGTACGTCAGGCTCGTGACGTAAAACAAGCGCTTGTGGGAGGCAACCCAACTATATTTTTATTTTCCAACATTTTAGTATTTAGTAATTTAATTTTAGTTTAGCTTATTTTAATTATTCTTAGTATAGTTTATTTTAGTCATATCATAAAAATCAAAAAAAATAAAAACATTGAGGTTAATGATCAAATTCTGTTGAGATGGACTTTCAGGTGTAAGTGGGATTAAAGCATACACAGGTACGCAACTCTTATTCATTTATATGTTTTGTGTATGATATTGAGCAGAATTATTGAGGTGGAAGAATACACAGTAGAGATGAATGCAAGGAATAGGAAAATATGGAGAAAATTTTCTAAGTATTGAGAGCTTAAGCCCTTAAAGGAGGCTTAAGCCCCCAAAAAAAGTGAAATTTCTCTCGGCCCTAACACGCTTAAGCTCTCTGAATCGCGCTTAAGCGCGCTAAATAAAATTTTATCCCATTTCTCACTGCCTCAGCGCGCTTAAGCGCGAATCACTGCGCTTAAGCGCGCTCATCTTTGACATTATGCATATTGTTAAAGTATTTCAGTTCCATATACTCATTATTATTTTCAGATGCATCTGAATATAAATCTGGGAATTGTTATGTGGAAATTGCACTAACTTTGCAAACATGTTGGATACTCGAATACTAATGCTGATATGGTTGCAGACACTACACAGGATGCTGATAGAAATGATATTGCACCCACTACTGAAATTGATGAGGATTGACCATTGTCTCAATGTTTAGATTTTTTTTCTTTTGTTGATTTTAGTTCATGTTGATATTAGATGTATATTGAGACTGATCTTGACGTGACTATGATTTTTTTTTTGATATGACATGCTGACGTAGTTTCTTTATCTGTGACATGTGTGCAGAGTACAATATCAAATTTTTCTCATTTCTTGCTTAGGATTCTTTTAGATTTAAGTTTATTGCTGAGGACAGCAAGATTTAAATCTGGGATGGGTACCATGCAATTCATCAGACCATAAACTTCACATGGTCGGAAGAAGAAACTCTTGATTACACGGAGTACACAGAAATATCCAAATTACAAATGCAGTTTTTCAGGGGAGTTTCTCGATATTATTTTCATATTATATGATTTTAAATATATTATTTTGATTTAGTATTTGTTTATTTTAAGGTCTTCATATATATTAGTTAGTTTAATATTTAAGTTTTTTTTTTAATTATTATTAAGACCCCTTCCATCTTAGTCAATAAATAATTAGTGGATCTTAAGAGATTTTCCATTGTGCTTGATATGGATGCATAATGAATAATTACATGAAATTGGTTGATACTTGATATCAAGAGTATAATGATGTAAATAAATTTTATTTTCGTACATAAATGAGCGTCAGTCAAGCATGCTTCATAGTTCACTGGAATAAGAGAAGAATAACTAGAGTAATCAAAGAGAGAGTGAAAAAATAAGTCTCACATCCTTAGCCGTAAGCTTTTGAGCCTAAACAGAATTTTTTTTTGTGGTGTAAACTTTACTGTTGAATCACTCTAGAACTTGTTTTGTTTCTCTTTGAAATGGTCTGTAGTATACAATTGTTGAAATGATAGAGGCAGTTCTTTTTAAAAGTTAGATAGCCGAATAGCCACCCTGAAGGTTTATTCTTAGATTAAGCCCTTTTGAGCCGAGGCCTGTTTGTTCATTGACAGTACATTATGAATAGCCATTCCATACACATCCTCACCTGAACTGATTAATTTTCAAAATTAAATGAGGAACTGGATAGGATTGAAACAAAAAGAGAAAATCAAACTCTAAGTGTATGGGAGAAAAAGGTGAAAAGAGGGAAATTGCCACAAAGTGGTGGAAAAAGGAAATGAAAAGAAAAAGGTTGAACTGTTTATCTGTACAAAAACAGAAAAAGAAAAACAAAAGGAAGAAGGAAAAGAAATAAAATACTTATATTATATGAATAAGTGGAAGAAGAAAAGAGGAGGAAAATAAGAGAAATCTGTTTACTATATGTTGAACAGTTAAACTAGTTCCTCTTTGAAGTTGAATTTTGATCAGTTATCTTAAGCCACTTACCAAGATGATTCTTTTCCTTTTACCTAAGCCACGTTACAACCTTAACAAAGACCTCTTGATTGACTTTGTATACTAGTAAGACTGTGGAGAGTGAGAATATAAACAAGCTTATGGTAGTGTTAATTTAGTGAAGTAAGAGTGAAACACATACCCTTAAACACTGAATGTGAGTGAATAAATAAAAATCCAGTGAGAGGGTGTTGTGGAAATTAAATTGTACTACTCTTTCTTTTGAGAACGAATGTTATGATTTTATGACTGGTGAATTATGACTGTTTGCTTGAAATTGATGTGTCATTGATTTTTAATAAGTCTGGATACTTTGATATCTCATTATTGATCAGTTTTCTGCCTGTTATTCATCAAGCATGACTAGCCGTCTCCAAACTTTCCCATAGTTTTATTCTAATTAATTGCTGAGGACATCAATGTTCAAATCTGGGAATTGTTTGATAAACCTTTAGTTTATCTTGTTTAATGGACTAAAATAATATGAATTATCTAGTTGAACAAGTCAAAAATTGGGGTTTTAAAATGATAATCATGAACATTATCTGATTGTTGGAACTAATTAATATATTTGTTATTTTTAAAGGGATTTGATAACAAATGATTCAAATATGAAGATTTAGATAAAGAGAGATCAAATCAGAAAAGAAGATGAATCAAGGTGAAAACAATAAGATTGAAGATCTTATCAAGTTGTTAGAAGTGGGAGCTTAAGCCCCCATTCACAAGCTTAAGCGCCCAGACAAGTCCAACTTAGGCCCATTCAAGTTTTCTACTGCAATACGAACTCTTGACCTATTTAAACACCATTGGGGACCAGAAATACATAACTTTTACATTGCTAAACAACTCTTGGGTGCTTGGAGGCTGAAGAAACGCGGAGAAACATCAGATTCATGTTCGTGAGCAGCGGAGACGGATCAACGTCAAGTGTTCACTGGAGATATTGAAGATTCACCAATCACCTATGGAGTTTGAGGGAGCTTTATAGTTTCTTTTGTTCTTGACTTTGCTATGTCTGGCTAGTTCCTTAAGTAGTTAGGGTTAGATGGATTTTAGTCGATTTATTATGTTTTGAACAATTCGCTGTGTTAATTTCCCTTTTATATCATGAATGAAGTTATCTGTTTTTAATGCTTTATATAGGCTTGAATCTTATATAATGATCATCGGTGAATGCATGACAATAGGAATGTTGGTGTGTGATCCATATCTGATAACTTCATCGTAAATGTTATGATTCTAGGGATAGACATAGGGTTTGCGTAATCTTTAAGATTCTTGAATTTAATGCTTGCATGCTTGGGGAATAACCGGGGAACTAGAGTTCTTCCAATATTGTAAAGGTTTTAGAGTAACAAGGGATTGAGCTCTAATAACATGCGAAAGAATTGATTAGATTGATACTAAGGACAATTAACATTAAGAAGGAATTCAAACGTAATAAGGAGATTAAATGAAATCGAACCCCTAGCTACGTTTTTATTTTATTAGTTAAATCACATCTTTAATTTCTTGTCTTTAATTCTTGCAAGTAATTAGCTTTAATATTTAATATTTTAATTTTGCAATTCAAATCCTGTTTCCAAATACACTTTCGATTGTCCAACTAAGTTTGCGATAGTGAATTAGTGCTTGAACCGTAATCCTCGTGGGAACGATCTCTTACTTAATCATATATTACTTGTACGATCGGTGCACTTGCCGTGAGTAGCAACAATAACATTCATCAAATTAATCCTTTTGGAGAACCAACTTAATGTAAAAAAGTAACCAATCAAATTGATGTAAAAAATTAACATTGAAGGACAATTTTGATGTATTTATTATTTGAAGATCAAACTAATGACACTTAAAAATAAAACTTTTAACGACCATTGGCAAAAATAGATGGCCAATGTACCCATGTCTCCCTTCATTTTCTAATCTATTTAAACTCTTTATTAGGGGATGGGCTCCCATCTCATTCCTTTACTTCCCCTCTACGATCCGTATAACAACCCTCATCACTAAGATGTGTTAAATAAAGGTTAAAGTGAGATAATGTGAGAATTAAGTGACTGTTAAGAGAATTATGATAGTTAAATCATGAAATTATCATGATAATTAATATGATGATACACTTCATACTAATAAGTCAATTAAGACCTAAGTAAGAGTATAAGTTATATTGAGAGACATAGATATCAATTTAGCAGAGATAGTGTTATTTTGGTAATTTGACAAAACTAGGTCTGAATTGAATTTTGTCAATCTAGTTAAATTGTTTGCTAAATTTTATGGGTTATAAGTGGTCTTAATTTAAATGGATGATATGTAAAAAAATTAAAATAATTAAGTCAAAGATTAATTAAATTAGAACCAATAGGAATTTAATTAAAAGTTATAAGTCAAAATAAGTAAAAACTTGTTAACTAAGCTTAATTCTTGGTCAAAGTTGGTTGTTTTTCTTTCTTTGCTATATCATATGCATGATTCCTTTCTTTTATGATTGGTTGCTCATAGTTTCATGTGAGTAAAGAATAAATAACAACCAATAGAAATTAAGTAAAATAAACCTTTGAAAAGTTAATTTTTGTGTGCTTTGTTATATTTGTTAATGCAAGTTGGTTCTCTTTTGTTTATTCTCTCTTCTCCATGCCATTTCTCATGTTAAATCAGCCCATGAAATTTATTTAAAGGTTAAAGTCATACTCAATAAGAATTAAGTTGAATAAGTATTTGAAAAGTCAAAATTGGTGGCTTTATGATATTTTTTCCAAGCATAGGTTGGTTTTCTCTCCTCTTGGATGCATTCCACGCCATTTTGCTTGTTGTTTCATGTATTGTTATAAATTGAAAGTGAACATGAATATTTGATAGCCAATGAAATGCTAAAGATGTTGTTAAAGTAAAAAAGCAAGAAAACTTGGACATTAAGCTACTTTAAATCATATAGTTCGGTTCCTTCTTAGGTGTTTTATTTTAAGCAAGTTTTCTTCTTCTTGGCCGAGAGCTTCATAGTGGAAAGAATGTGAGAGAGCTTGGTGATTTAATCACTATTTCAAAAATCTTTCAACATGAAAAAGATAGCAAGTGAGCTTGTGATCAAAATCCCTAAAATCATACACCTTGAGAGCTTGTGATCAAAGTTTGAATGTGAAAAGGTTATAAAATCCTAACCTATGCATTTTGGCCATTATAGGTTAATAGGGTTAAAAATGTGTTTGATTTATATGGAAGATGCTAAGTGTCTTTGGTGTGTAATAAAGTGTAATGGAGTGGTTGAGTTGAGTGTTTAAAGGTATAAAAGTAGTTTGACACTTAAAGAGTCATTTGACTAATGAATTCAAAGTCTAAGTTAAGTGTGTGTTTGTGATACATGATGAAAGATTAAATGGAACATAGAATGATGTAGTAAAAGCTTAGGAAATGTGTGTTAATTAGGGTTCGGCCATATAAGGATTAAGTGATTTGGAATTGAAGTTACTAATAATTAAGCCTAGAAACTTAATTGAAGTAGGTTTCAAGTGGGTTTAAGGAGTTAAATCTCGAATTGATTGTATTTGGATATAAGTTTAACATTATGTGAAAGAATGTCAATTATTAGGGTTTAGGTTTGACCTGTGGTATGAGCGTGAATTGTCAAGAATGAATGTGGAATTGACAAGATATACGTCTTGTGATACATTTGGATGTGTGAAAGTAAAATCTGATATATATTTGGATAACAGGTGTGAATTAGGAGATACAGTAATTCCTAATAAGAGTTCTGAGGATTTGACCAAGTTACTTGCGTTTCAAGTAAGTTTGCTATAGAAGCTTCAAGAGGTAAGCTCTTGGTTTAAGAGGATTCTTCCTCTTTGTTTGTTTTACCAGGATATAATGATCATAGTGGTATATCTGTGTGTTTGTGTTTATGATGTTGGATACTAAGTGTAGTTACATTGATATATGTGATAATATGATGTGATGTGATATGAGATAAATATATGTATATGAGTATATATGTTAGTTCTTGGACAATGAACAGATCAGATATAGCCATGAGTACTCCTATTAACGGTTGGCTCCGGTTGCTCTAGAGAGACATAGGTCCTTAGAGATATCTGCATATACTAGTGGTCTGATTTTAGTTATGCTTGTATGATGTATACTATACTATGTATCTAATCTTCTTTGCAGGAAGTGAACTCATGGGTGGAGACTTCTCCATAAGCCCTAAGTTTACTGAGATAGTGGAAATCTCACTTTGTTTGGGGACTTACATTTTAGGTACTCCAGCAACTGTTGATCAGTCATCTCAAGGCAAGAAGCATGTGCAAAGTGACTAGAGATAGAGCTAGATTTTATGCTTAGCTATATGTGTATATTTGTTTTAAGGCATGAGTAGTGGTCATGCATGTTTATATTTGATATCCATTTTGAGAGGCATGAGTAGTGGTCATGCATGTTTATATTTGATATCCATTTTGAGAGGCATGTGTAGTCTTATTTATATTTGTATATGTTGGATATTAGTTTCTGTATGCATATTTGTATTGGCATAGAGCCAGATTCTGTATGAACTCATAGATGAATTTTAAGTATGAGAATATAGATATATTATTTGTCTGAATTATCTATATATCAGGTATTGTAAAAAGATGTCGGACTATTCCCTAGATTTATCCGAATTACAGTCTTCATGTTGTCCATATGTTTTTGTTCAAAATGGTCCTTGTGATCATATTTGGATAGATCATTTCTGTTAAGTACAAATATGTAAAGAATAGATGTAGGTAAAATAATCAAGAAGCCTGCGCAGGTATGTGACCATACATATTACAATAATTGGATTTAAGAATTTCACGTGGCAATACATACATAAGGAAAATATTTTTAAGACGTTAAGAATAGCGTAAGAAAAATAGTATATGGATAAAAGAAAAAGTTCATTCGCCTTTTTAAATTAGGTAAAGGCAATACTTAGATTAAGTCTTCCGCTTAAATCATAATTTAAAGATGCGCTTTTGTACCATTTACATGTTAACAAACCGGCTGCAGATGGGTTCTTACAATCCCCATCCAAACATAAAAGCAGCACCAAACAATAAATTGCATTTTCATAGTCTTTTCTGGATTCATTTCTGAAATATGATATTGGGTTAATGTTTGCCTCAAAAAGAAAATAAAGGCAATGAAAAGGAAAGAAATATGATAGACATAGAAGAAATGTGCATAATGTTATGGTCATAAGTAAATCTGTACACAGCAGTAGGTAGTCTGTACTCGGTAATTACAAACATTGTAGTCAACCTCCAAGACCAATTGTTTTAGTAGTTGCCCTTTAATTACTTGTTAGCTGTTATTGCTCACCTAAGATAATGAAAATTCAATCAGCTGTACTTCATATGTTCTATCTACCAGATGATCCATGTTCATGCAATCATGCTCCAGATGTCAAATTGTTCATTTCATCGCTCACCTGTAGTAGTATGCAAGAGCATAACCTTTAAGCAGTAGCGACAAGAGTTTAATGTCAGATTGACAACCTAGCAATAATGATGCAGCAATTCTTGTCAAGTGTGCAACTATTGAGGTTCAATAATGAGAAACTTGGGTAACATTTGTCAATTTTCCTTAACTCTGACAGCTACTGCTTATTGGCTGGCTACCAGGTGGGCACATAGGAAGATAGAAATGGTACGAGGTTTGACTCCATCTTTCTTGCTTACTTGTCAAGGTTGTGGCATTATTTGTAAGAAGGATGGTTTAAATAGAAGAGGTACTGGATCCGCATATTCTGCAAGAACTAGAATCGTGAACGAATAGGTTTATCTACTCTTCCAAAACGTGTCTGCTTAGACGTATCTCTGTTGTTATCATTATGAGCCTTGATGAATTCCAAAACTAAGCAGTTCAACTCATCTTGCTGACAAGAGTATTCATGATCAGCTCCTTCTACGATGCGCAGTTCATGATTAGATATGAACTTAGCAAACTCTAAAGCATCTTCTGCTGGTACAGTTTCATCCATGGATCCATGAACTGTCAAAACTCTGTATCAACATTCATGAAGTGACTAGCAATGTAACAGTAAAACATGAAGCGATTGATTTTGCAACATTTTCAATGAAATAAATGCATATTGTTAGATGTAGTAACAAAAGTTACCTGCAATTTTCAGGAATTGATAGGCAGGCAAGATGGGTAATAGTAGATAGACGATCCATCAAACTTTCTTCAGTAACACGATACATAATCTTCCCTATGGTAAGAAAAGGAAAGTGTTAATCAGACTGGATGAAGTAAATTGATAACAAGAAAAATACAAGCAACGGCTGAAGACACTGTTTTTAGTAGCTTTTTGGTAGCCACTATGATGTAACATCAAGCGGAAGCTAGAAAGGTTGATGACAAAAAAGCAACATGTTGACGAAGAGATGTCACCATTCAACACCAAGACCAGATATTATTAGAACCGCGAGGGCAGTCACATTCACATCTAATAGCTCACTTCCTTTATTTTTAAAATCAACTAACAACGTTCATGGCAACAAAAGAACAAAGAATCAAGAACAAAATTCACCAAGACATGCTGATTAAATTTAATCACAAATGATTGATGAATAGAACTCGAAGATTATGTATATTTCATAGCTCACCTCTTTTATTTTTAACATCTATAAATCCATCTTGTTTGATCCTTTGTATAAAATTTTTGCCCAAGCGACTTTCCATGCCTCTCGCTAGATTAAACCGGCCAGATATATTGACAACAATATCAACATCCTTATATTTTGAGGCATATAAGAGCACCACATTACCCCCTGCAGAAACCATTATAGTGAGTGACTTACATGAGGAGTTTAGGATTGTGAGAGACTTTATATAAGGAAAACTATATTACATTCATGTAGAACTTAAGTTTCAGTTACCTTCAAAACTTACGAAAAACTACAATTTTCCACTAAAACTGTATAATTATATCTTCAGTGTAAGCAATGTAAACTTGGTCCACTTTTTATCCTCAATATTTTCCAATCCTTCTCAAACATTTTCACCTCTAAATTGTATAAGTCCAAACCATCTCTTGGACAATTTTCCTTCATCTTTACCTATAGATGAAAACTACACCTAACTCTGATAAAATATATTCCATTTATAACTTCTTCCTTGTAACATTAAACATCCGACACTCAAGATATATCTACACTGTCTTTACTGTTAAAAGCAGATTATATTATCACCCCAACAATGCCATCACATGCTTTCTCCAAAGAAATAAAAAACCAACCAAAGATCTAAACTTTTCTCACAGTACATTTCCACAGATCTTCTCAGCAAAGAACACAATTTCCAAAAATTACCTTGAAATAATTATACCAATTCCTTACTACCTCTATTATTCACCATGCACACAAAATAAATTATTTTTAAAAATATTGATAACCTTAAAAACAGAGAAACTGAGGAAAAAAAAATTACCAAAATCTGTAGGGCAGGAGAGAAAACAATTACAAATTGCCATTGAACTTATAGGTTGTCTTTTCAGTCCACAACTAACTTCATTTTCATATACTAAGCATAATTGTAATCTGACCTTTACTGTGGCCAACAATTGCTGTAATTACATGTTTCTCCTCACGGAAGTATTGAACTACAGCTCGCAGGTCTTCAACTTCTCTGTAGTAGTTACCATACTGAAATGAACCTTCACTTTCCCTAGAAGACAATTGCATGAGATATTAGCAAACAAATTTATGATTCAATATTAAAATATTTTCGTTCAGTACTAGAACAGGTACACCCATGGGTTACCTCCAAGCTAGAATCACTTCTACATTCGATTTTATAATAGATTGGTTCCTTTGTTTTGAATGTGGCTACATTGGTTTAAGTCGAAGTTTATTTGAGAAAAAAAAAAATAAAGCCATAAATGGAAGACAATATATTA
Source organism: Gastrolobium bilobum (assembly GCF_033153095.1). Lineage (NCBI taxonomy): Eukaryota > Viridiplantae > Streptophyta > Magnoliopsida > Fabales > Fabaceae > Gastrolobium > Gastrolobium bilobum. Next base: position 26,114 of record NW_026897851.1, on the reverse strand, counting down.
TTTGTATGTAATAGGACATAAAAACAAAATGTTATAGCAATGTGAAATCTGTGCTAAGATAGGTTGCATTTGGTTGTAGGAGAACACTTGTATATTGAAGGAGGTTTCCTGGACACAGCAGCTAATTTGAGATAAGGTTAGGCATTTAGATTCTATTTGATATAAAACACAAGATCTTTTTAAGAGGGTTTTCCCTGACAGATATTTGTTGAGGGATGGGAAGCTTTGCTCCACTGAAGATTTCCTTTCTCTTTGTTGTTTGTGTTTGTTAGAGATGTAACAAAGCCATCTATGAGCCTTCACTAAAAGTTGGTTTGTGATAGTATTTTGCTTTTTAGTTAAGCAGGATCCCTTATCCTCCAAATTCGTTGTAAGTTTCCTCATTTTGTTTTATTGAATTTCTTCTTCTAAAAAAAGAAAATAGACATAGAAACATGTTCGAAAGTTTAAAACTCTGAGTTACTGATTATTGTTGGAGTTCATGCCAGCATGCAGATCTTAAAAATAAATCTTAAATACAAAAGCCATACCATCTACAAACAAATCAAACTACCCAGAGAAAAAAAAAAAGTGTTTATATTCATTCCCTAAACAAATTAGCAACTCACCAATTTAAAAACATTATTTCTCCTTTGTAGAGGAGCTTACCCATTTCCAGCAAAGTCAAAGCGGAAGGAACTGATTCCATCTTTTTCCAGAGCAGCAGCAAGGTTCACCATTGGGATCCTTTCCTAGAGATAAAATCATCCCATGCTTTAGTTCAGAGCAACCAGTTTCAACATGCTATTATGCTAGATACTCAAGTAACCCTTCTACTAAACAGACTGATAAGTGAAAACTTCATTTGAAAATTTAAAGGTAGGTTCACAATTCAGGACTGAACAATTATGAAATTATTGAGATTTAATATATTCCAATGTATTATTATTATACCAAACGTGTTATAGATATATAAAATTATTAATGTAATAATTTTACCCAATAGTTTAAGCTTTTGGATTGAATTAACTTTTTATTTTTTTACATCAAAGCGTCGGTGTCACGGTTCGATCTTCATCGTCCTCATTTAACTAATATCTTTGGTGGAGTTTTTTTAGCACAGTTAAAATTATTAATGTAATTTCATCGAACATTTAGGTTTAATTGGTTCTTAAAAAAAGAAAAACCATAGCTTAAAAAAAAAAAATTAGCTTCATTTACATAAAAATGTCAAGAGAGACAACCTTGGAAGATTGAAAGCCGTGGCACACGATAACAAGTTCTGTTGAAGCCGCATCATGTAAGATCCCAACAAGATTTTCTCCATGGCAATTTTGTATAATAACTCTCCTTTCTGCACAAGAATTGCACGGTTAGTTAGATAACAACATATATACCGTTACAAACAAATCAAGCAACTAAATCTCGTACTGTCTCGCATGATAATTTTCGATTCTGCGTTTTAGCGAAACGAATTGCGTTAATTCTTTTGTTTGTATCGCCGCTCGCTGGTGTAACTCTGCATTTCCCTAATTAGACGAGGATGAAGACGAGGGTAAAATTGTAAAAACAGAAATTCTTGCATAATCGTAAATACATTTATTATTTTATTTTAAGGGATGGGATATTGTGACCAAGGAAGCACGGACACTTGTCACTTGTAAAGGAAGCACGGACACTTGTCACTTGTAAAATCAGTGAGAGTCGTATCCGACACGTTCCGACACGGCGACACACGCTCCGACACGGTGTCGGACACTCGGTCAACTTTTTTCGACACGTTGACCATTCCGACACTTGCCATTTTCATAAAAAAAAATTTAATTTTTTTTTAAATTTTTTTTAAAAAAATATTAAAAATTATTAATAAAGCTTCCACTTGATCATATCAATTTTATTTTTTTGTCTTTTTTTTTTTTTTTTTTTGATAACAGAGATCATCTCAGCATGATTGTTGTCAATTCCTATTACGTTCTTGTTGTATCTCCTTCTCTCTGATCTCTCTCTAATATGATTTGATCTATTTATCTGATATTATATCTCTCTCTCATCCCAGTTCTTATTTTTTTTATTAAAGTTTCCATCTTTATAACGTGTTGATGGTATTATTAATTTAGTTTCATTTTTTTGTTAAATTATTAAATATTAAATGAAATATATACTATATAAATTAAAAAAATTATTTAATATTAAAACGTGTCTCAACGTGTCGAAATCCATAATTTTTTAGAATTGATATGTCGGAGTGTCATGTCGTGTCGTGTCACGTGTCGCGTGTCGTATCGGTGCTACATAGATTGTGACAACCAAATAATGTTACTACCACATCTTAACCGTTGATTTCCGCCAATCAACGATTATCATTTATTTTGAAAATGTATTTCAATATAATGTAATTTTATTTTAATACATAAATTCTAATATAATGCGTAAAAATTTAGCCTTTAATATTTCTACGGTGAATAGATAAGTTATCTACATTCACTGTCAAAATGACATCGTTTTGGGTCAAAAGATTAAAAAATTATAATGAGAAAAACTAGTATAACCCTGAAATAAATTATAATTACAAAAGTACATTGAATTTCACCCAAAAATGACGTTATTTTGGGCTCAACGTAGATAACTTATCTACGTTGACTGCAGAAAAAAAGAATCCAAAAATTTATTTCATTGAAATTGTATTTTTATTTTGAAAAAAAGTTTATCAATTTAAATGAAGCAAAGTCGTTTTGGAGCATAACTCATGATTTTTTAGCTTCTCTTTCTAATTTTATAGAGGAGAGAGAATATAAAAAAGAGGAAGGTTATACTTACAACTTTTTTTTACAACCTCTTACCACCATATCTTAACACCGTTGATTTCCGCCAATCAACGATTATCATTTATTATGAATTAATAATTAATTAATGAGTTTAATTTGCGAAAATCATAACCGTTGATTGGCGGAAATCAACGGTGTTAAGATATTGTTGTAAGAGATTGTAAAAAAAAAGTTGTAAGTATAACCTTCCTCTATAAAAACTCACCAAATATATATCAAAATGATATTATTTTATCTAAAATGAAATAAAATTTTGTTATTTAAAATGATAAACACTTTTTCATTTTATTTTTTATTTCAAAACATTTAGATTAAAACAAGTTTTGTTCTATATCATTGAAAGTATAAAACTGTTTTATAAAATTGGAATCAAACAAAGGGGAAGGACATTGTAACTAGGGGTGTTCGCGGTCTGAATTGAATCGATTTTGGAATCAAAAATCATCCGATCCAATCCTTTCGGTTTGATCATCTAATCATCCATTCGGTTTGAATTTTTTTTCAAATCCAATCTGATCCAATCCAATTAGTTTCGGTTTGGATTGGATCGGTTTTCGGTTTTTTGAAATTCCTAAAATTAGTTTCATGATTATTGTGCAAATAACATCTTTGGTATATATTGGCTTTGTAAATTTATTTATTTTTTGAAACACAAAAGCATTAGTAAACGATAATATAGTTATTTTTTTGGGCAATGAGATATGAAGGTCTACACAGATAAAATTTTGTTGATGAGATGTGATTAGATTTTTTTTTTTGTTTAGTTGATGGGTTAATGGGTCTTGGGTTTAAAAAATGTGGGGTTATGAAGGAGAAAGGACCAAGTAGGTAGAGGGAAATTAATATATTGGATCGGTTTGGATTGGATCGGTTTTCATCAACCCATCCGAAAATCGATCCAATCCAATTAAAATTTGCGATTTTTTTTCGGTTTTCGGTTTTTCGGTTTTCGGTTTATTCGGTTATCGGTTTTTCGGTTCGGTCACCGCGGTTTGAATCGGTTTGGATTGGTTGATGAACACCCCTAATTGTAACAACCAATTAGTATTACTACCAATCAGTTTCACCGTTAGATCGATTATGTTGATCCAACGGTTATATTTATTTCCATCTTTGTATGGTTGTGATTCCTCATATTTAATACTTTATATTTATTTTCACCTTTGCATAGTTATGATTTCTCATATTTAATGTTTTCATATTAAATATAGGGAATCATAATTATACAAAGATGAAAATAATTGGATCAACATAATCGATCTAACGGTGAAATTGATTGGTAGTAGTATTAGTAGTAACACTAATTGATTATTACAATTTCTTACCCGTCAAACAAATATTTGGATCTGCTCGATTCAATTTGGATAAATCGAAATACAACAAAAATTTCAAAGAGTATAAAAAGATTAAAAACATTACATTTTTGGGGAGAAAGCAACTTTATTTTTTAATACTTTAAAGAGAGGTAGCAGCGCAACTTTTTTTTTTTTTTAGTATCCTGAATGGGGTATGACCTTAAATAGGCTAAAAAGAAGAAATACAACGAATTCTACCTAAACCACTTAAATCAGCTAGATACATTAAATAAATCCCATAGGGGGCTCTGAAAAAGAACAGTAATCCTCTTGATCTAGATTTTCAAATGGGAGATTAGAGAGCCAATCTGCACAGCAATTCCCTTCTCTATATGTGTGATTTATCCTCACTATCCAATCTTTATCCATCTATGCCCGTATGCGAGTCACAATATGAGACTCATAGGCTGGCTCTCCTATCTATGTGAGCCACGTGATTCCCACTTCAGAATAACTTTAAATGATAACTTTTCTCCAACCTGCTTCCCAAGCCATTTCAATCCCCTTTAAAATGCCCCATAGTTCTGCCAAATTAGTGTTACAAATGCCAATCCGATAAGAGAATCCATTAAACCACTTACCAGAACAATCTCTAATCACTCCCCACACGATGTCATTCCAGGATTTCCTTTGACCGCTCCATCAGTGTTAACTTTGACCCACCCCATTTTAGGAAATTTCCAATGTATTAAAATCTCCTCTTTTGTTACATGATTAACACCATTCTCTTTCCTATTAGCAACTATCCAGACCTTCTCTGCATACCTAAGTATACTGTTCAGGTTGTACTCATTTGGATTCCCTTGGACGCCATGTAGCCTTTCATTTCTCCATTGCCAAATCTTCCAAACAGCCACCACAAAAATTGTTTGCCAAGGAATACCTCTTAGAACTTATGTGGTTACTTTCAAGTTGGAAATGAGCCAATCCTGTTCATCGGATGTTAGGAAAATGGCACAAACCGTATTGGCTGCCAATATGTCCCATAACTTCCTAGCATAGAAGTAGTCTCTCAAAGTATACATCAGAGTTTCATCTCCATTATTGCACAGAATACACGTCGGATCTCCTAGTTGCAAGCTTGCCATCCTTTTTTGTTATGAGCTTTCCATGAGCTACTTTCCACAAAAACAGTTTAATTCTATGTGAACCTTTCCATTTCCATATATCTTTCCAAACTTCAGATCTCTCACTTGTGGTCATTGTCTGATTAGCTAGCAGCTTATAAATGCCACTCACCGAGACATTCCCTTTGCCAGGAAAGTTCCACTTTAATTGATCACGGTCATCTAAGGTATTGTGAAGGAGAAGACTTCGAATTGTTTGAATTTCCTCATAAGGAAGCCAACTAGATAACTCTTCAATTTTCCATCCACCAGTATCATTATAATCAGCTACCTTTTTTGTTGCTTCTTCCCACGGTATTGGCATCAAAGATTTGTCCATGAGTCTGCCATCATTGATTGCCCATCTGTCTTGCCAAAACATAACATTATTTTCATTTACTATCTCCCAGCTAGTATGATCTTCCATTTTTTTCCACATTAAACATATATTTTTCTATAACACAGAGTCCCCAACTTTACATGTAAATATTTCCATACCTAATCGGTTTCCAGCATATTTGGCCCTTAGCAATTTTGCCCACAATTTTTAGGGATTAGTAAATATATTCCATGTCATTTTAGCTAAAAAATCATCATTAAATAATGTTTTCTTTAACCCCAAACCCCCTTCAATCTTCGGTGTAGTCAAAGTGTTCCAGTTTATCAGGTGCATTTTCCCCCCATCCTTATCATCCCATATAAATTCTTTGTATTTTTTCCAGCTCATTACACACTCCAATGGGCAGTTTACCACATTGCATTTGGAATGAAGGTATAGTGGCCAACACTGATTATGTAAGAGTAACCCTCCCCGCCTGTGAGAGACATTTTGCTTGCCAACCAGATAGTCTTTGCTTGAGTCTGTCTATAATATCTCCATAATGTTTTTTAGTCACGTTACCATGTTGCATCCAAGCCCCCAAATATCTCCCAACATTTTTCACTCTTTCGAAACCACAAAAATCTGTAATTCTCGATACTAAAGCTTCCTCTGTATTTCTTGAAAAGAATATGCTACTTTTTTGCACATTAGTTTTTGGCCTTATGTTTCTTCAGATAATCTTAGGCATTGCATCATATTCTGAATCTGGACTTCATTCGCTTCAGCAAACAAAATTAAATCATCAGCAAAAATAAGATGGGATATTAACGACCCCTCCTTACCAGCTCTAATAGGCAGCCAAAGGTTCCCTCTAATAGCAGTATCTATAATATGGGACAACTTTTCCATTCCCAAAACAAAAGGATATGGTGAAATAGGGTCACCTTGACATATACCTCTAGTTGGATGGAATTTCTGGGTCATCCCTCCATTCCAAAGAATATTAATTGAGGTTGATTTCACCGACACCATTATTATGTCAATTAGCTTATCTGGGATTTGAGCTCCCTTTAGGATCTGATGTATGAAATTCCAATTAAGCCTATCATAAGCTTTTTCCAAATCTATCTTAACTACCATAAAAGCTTTTCTTCCCCTCATTCGATGCATACTATGGAAAAGCTATCACAATATTAACTGAAAGGTCATGGGTTCGAATCCAGAAAATAGCCTATTAGCAATTATGCAAGGGTAAGGCTGCGTATAAGGATTTCCTCCACCCCACACTCGCTAGTCGGGTTTAATGGGGAGTGGTTTTTTTTTATGTCTTCTTGGGACAAAACTTTGTGTTGGTGAGATAAGCTTCTCTAAATTCGGTCTCAGGCGTTGAACTACCAATTTGGATATTAGTTTATACAATATCAGACATAGTGAAATGGGTCTGAGCTGCTTGATGCTTGTGTGACCTTGGACCATAAGGATAAGCACCAGCAATATAGAATTTATTGTTGATAACAGGCTTGGATTCTGCCATATTTCATGGACAAAATTAACCACCTATTCCTTTATGTTATTCCAATTTCTTTGAAAGAACAGAGTCGGGAAGCCATCAATTCCTGGAGCCTAATAAGGTTGCATGTCAAAGATGCAATGTTTAATTTCCTCAAAAGAGGGTTTCCTCACCGTATTTCACTACTCTTGACTGGTTATAGAAGGCCACAAACTAGCTAACTCCAACCACCTCCTATTAGCATTATCTTCAGTGAAGAGATTTTTGTAAAACAAAATAATCATATCTTTTAGTCCCTTAGGATCCGAAATCTATTGATTACTGTCATTCTGTAGACGGTTAATCCTGTTGAAGTTACGTCTGATTACTGTATTCAAATGATAAAATCTTGTATTACGATCTCCATCTGCTTCCACTTGTTCCTGGATTTTTGAAACCACCGAAGCTCCTCTTCCTCTAGAACAACCTGAAGCTGCTTTTGTAAATCAGACTCAACATTCTTCAAGCGAGCTGAATCACTCGAGATAATTTGATTCTGAATTCTCTCAATATTTTTTGTTATTCTATCTTTTTTCTTGTTAACATCCCCAAAATCTTTCTTATTCCAACTCTCGAACTTTTGGCATGAAATGCTGAAGCATGTATGGAATGTCAAAGTTCTTATCCCAATGAGAATTCATTAGACCATTGAATCCACTATGTTCCTGCCATACAGTAAGGAACCTAAATGGTTTCTTTCCACCTGGATCAACATTGGTAAATAGATTAACCCAAATAGAACAGTGATCAGAGAGAATTCTAGGGAGATAGCATACCTTGGCATTATCAAACTGAAGATGCCATTGAAGATTCACAACAACTCTGTCCAACCTTTTATAGATCATGCGAAGATTACCCTATTTTGGTCCCTGCCATGTGAACATAGAACCATATAACTCCATATCACCAAATTCACAATCTTCCAGAACAGAAGCGAAATGATCACACTTAATTCTATTCGGAGGAGTGCAACCTATTTTTTTCATAACACTAGAAATCTCGTTAAAGTCTCCACCCACTAAGGCACTAACCAAGGTTCTGATATGTTTATACTAAGATTCTTTAGGTCTTCCTAGAGCACCTATTGTTGAGTTTCCCTCGGATTTGTGTAGATAGCCATACAAAGAAAAGACATATTGTTGTCCAATGTTACTTTCATATGAATCATTTGACTTGTTTGCTCTTTGGGCTCTACCTGACACCAATTAGAAGACCAAAGAATCCAGATTCCTTCTGAAAAACCATTTGTTTCTTCTACCCAGCATTTGTCAAATTAATTTTTTTCATTAATAACTCATATTTCATTCTATTTGTTCTAGTTTCCAACAGTATCACAATATGTAGTCTATGTTTTTCCACTAGTAACTTGACGGTTCACCCCAATTCTTTTTTGGCGGCCCCTCTACAATTCCAAAAAAGGACAGACATTAAAAATCACATTGGGGTTTACCAGGACAAAGGAGTACTTACTTCTCTAGTTTGAGATCTTCATGATTACTGACAACGCAACTTTTTTACTTTAGTTTGTTTTGATGATTTTAACTCATTTATATATAGGAAAATATAAAGCAAATTGTCTTTTCAAGGTTTTCCGGACCAATGAAAAATGGGTTAGCCTCACAAGAGAGAGAAAAGATCAATATAAAATTGAACAAGTTATTTATGAATAGTTATTATATTTATAACCTATTTTCGTTTACAACATCTTACAATCATATCTTAACCATTGATTTTTACCAATCAATAATTATTATTTTCACAAATCAAATTCATTAATTAATTATTAATTTGTAATAAATGATAAAATTGATTGATGAAAATCAACTGTTAAAATATAATTTAAGATATTGTAAATGAAAATAGATTGTAAGTATAACCTTCCTTATAATTTATAATTTGATAAACCATAAGAATAGAAAAAGTATTCACTTTTTTTTGGATAATAGGAATAAACACACAACCTAATACAAACTACTCAAATATCTCACCCACTAGATCAATTCTAATGGCTTAAAATGTTTTCACTTCAGCTACGGTAAACTTGCCTCTACATTGCCTATACCATATTTAGTAACAAACCATCTTGGTGATGCACCAGAAGTGATTTCATCTTCTTCATAAATTAACGGTAACCCAGCCTCCCATGCGGACATTTTTATTTTTATTTTGAATAAATTACACATATCTTTTACGGGAAGACAATCATATATATTTGAACTAGAAACATCTCAATTTTTTTTTCTTACATTTAAAAAAACTCAAACCCAAGATTTTACTTAAGCGATCATGTAGACGTATCCTTTTTACATACTGGTTTCATCTTTTTTTGTTGATTGAGAAACCATGCCAAGACCAACCCCACGGGGAACTATGTTGCCTTGTGAACATGCTGGAAGGGCCCATCAGTATGAATGGTCACTAGAGAACCCTCATCTTCTTGGAGCAAAGATCATTGGATCAACATTTCAAAATCTGTATTTGTTTGGAGATAAAAAAAACCACTATAACAAGTAGCTAATGTTGATTAAGATATTTCAGCTCACACAATAATAAAAAATTTAAGAAATTATTCTCACAAATTATTTTTATTTTATTTTTTGGATATTAGGGAAAGAAAAACTACAACACAAAACTACCTAAGGATCATTCTAGGTAAAAATAGCACTCAATAGATCCTTTTCTAGCAGCCTATTACAACCCAAAGGAGCATTAGGCAAAATGACTAAATTCCAAGATCCATGATCTACCAAACCAGCCAAGCAATCAACTACTGTATTACCAACCCTGTTAATATGACTAAACATCAACTTCCACTCCTTGCTTTTCATTTCCTGAATTCGAGACACCACTTGAAACAGAGGATGATCAGGAGCACATCCATTTTGAATTAAGTGCAAAGCATCAAGAGAGTCTCCTTCCCATTGGACTTGTCTAAAACCATGGTCCCAGGCCACATGAAGACCCATAAGAGCACCCCATAATTCAGCCTTCAAAGCATTGCCTTAGCCAACTTTCTTCATAAATCCTACAATCCATCTACCATTACTATTACGCAAGACCCCACCACATCCACTTCTCAAACCATCTAGGGAGCAGGCTCTATCTAAATTAATTTTAATCCAGCCCTCAAGATGAGGCTGCCAACTCACACTACAGTCCTCCATTTTCCTTGGGCTATTATCAATCACTCCTAAGGTTTTTTCAGCCTGAATAATACCATTAACATAAGTTCTAACCTTAAAGCAAAAACTTTCAGGAGAGCACACTTTATTTCTAAAGACTAGATTGTTTCTAGCTTGCCATAGCATCCAGCAGGTGGCTCTAAACGTGAGGCTCCAGCCCTGCTCCAGACCCTTCTCCTTTTTGATCTTCAGGTTGCTTCTAAGCCAATCTGAAAAGCTGCTACCAGAGAAATGGATCACATTGAACTTAGGATTTAATAGCATCCAGACCTTCTTAGCCCAAGGACAATCCCACATTACATGTTTGCAATCTTCACAGGGGTGGCAGCACCTGGGACAGTGAGCCTCTCCACCCATGTGTCTTCTATACCTTTGCTCATTAGTCAGGAGACTATTCCCTAGAAGAAGCCATAAAAAATGCTTTATCCTTTCAGGATCCTGCCACTTCCAAGCACAATCCCACAAATTATCCTGATTAGGCAAGTTAGCTGCCTCATCTCTGATGAACTGGTAGGCAGACCTGACAGAGAACAATCCATTGCTAGAAGGCCTCCAAATGACCTTATCAGTGCCATCATCCACCTTAGGGACCTCAATATCAGCAATAACTTCACAAACTTCTGTAGAAAGGTACCTATTGAACTTATCCCAGTCCCATCCACCATTCTGGGTCACACAGTTAGCTACTCTCCAAGTTTGAGCACCGACAGGAACATGTGCAGTAGCCTTGTCAATAAGCCTCCCTATTCCAAGAACCCAGCAATCTAACCAAAAATTTATGAGCCTCCTATCCCCCATTACTATACTAGACCCAGCCAGAATTTGATTCCAAGAAGAACACAAACCCCTCCAAATATTACTATCACCAACTGATCTAGCAATTCTGGGAACCAGACCCTCTTCAACTTTGTATTTATTTCTCAGAACTCTGGCCCACAGAGTCTCCTTCTTTGTTAATAAACCAAAGCCCACCTTCATGACAAAAGCTTGATTAAAAGCTTTAATATTTCTCAAGCCAGCACCTCCAGACAGCTTCCTAGTGCACATAGTTTCCCAATTAACTAGATGCACACCTCTCTTATTTTCAGTGGAGCCCCAAATAAATCCACGAGCCTGCTTTTCAATATTTTCACACATAGATTTAGGGATCCAGGCTGTTTGCATAGCATAGTTTGGCATTGCAGCCATAACTGATTTAACCAGAGTCAATCTTCCAGCTAGAGATAAAGACTTGGCATTCCAAGAACTCAGCCTGCTCTTGACCCTATCCATTACATGACCAAAGGATGCTTTGGTAACTCTAGAATGATTCAAATATACTCCCAAGTATTTCCCCAAATTAGGAGTACTCCTTATGCCTAAGCATTCGCTGATCTCCTTAGATTTGTTGAAGCCAACATTTTTAGAGAAGAAGACACGAGTCTTATCCAGGCTAATATTCTGACCAGAGCTCAAAGCAAACACCCTGAGAACTTGGTTCACCACAAAAGCCTGCTCCAAAGAAGCCTCCATACAAAGCAAGATGTCATCAGCAAAGAATAGGTGTGAAATTAGAGGACCGTTTTTCCTAAGCAAAATAGGTTTCCAGGCCTTAACCTCATTAGCTACTTGGATCAGATGGCCAAGTCTTTCAATGCAAAGAACAAAAAGGTGAGGGGATATAGGATCCCCTTGCCTTATACCTCTGGAAGGCTTGAAGAATTTAGTAGGTTTCCCATTCCAAAGCACATTCAATTCACTAGTGCCAATACATTTATCAATGACAGAAACCAGATTGCTAGGCAAATCCAAATCTATTAAAGTGTCATGAATAAACTCCCAGCTTAGCCTATCATAGGCTTTTTCGAGATCTACTTTAATGACCATCCCGCTTATCACCCTTCTTCCTTTGCATTGAGTTAATGATCTCTTGAGCCACCAGGATATTATCAGCACTATTCCTACCTTTGATAAAAGCACACTGATTCGGACTAACCAGTTTAGGCATCAACTCCCTTAATCTATCAGCAATAATCTTTGTAACCAGCTTGTAAGAAACACTGCACAGGCTTATTGGCCTAAAATCTTTCATAGATTCTGGATTGTCTTTTTTAGGAATCAAACAAAGATGAGTTTGATTAACATCCTGAACCTTCGAAGGATCAACAAAAATATTCCTTATCAAGTCACAAACAGATTTGCCAATAATGTGCCATTAAGATTGATAAAAGACAGCATTCAAACCATCCAGCCCTGGAGTTTTAAATCTACCCATTTTAAAAACAATGTTCTTAATCTCCTCCTCATCAGGAATATGGCTAACTTATTCAACTCAACAGCCTCCAACCTGGGGAAAACACCCTTGATGGGATAATCCTCAATAGCCCCTTCCTCAACCAGAAATAGTTTCTCAAAGTAGCCCACAACTGTATTCACAAGATCATTAGAGTCTGCAGTCCACTCTCCCATCTTATTCTTGATGGTCATCACTTTGTTGTTTCTTCTTCTAGCAATGGTAGTCGAATGGAAGAACTTTGTGTTTTTATCACCAAATTTCAGCCAAGAAACTCTAGATCTTTGGAACCAAGACAGTTCCTCTCTAAGCAAGATCATCTCCAAATCCTTCCAAAGATCACCCTGCAACCTCACAAGGTCCCTATCATATCTAGATTCCAGCTCCATATCAATGCCCTGGATTCTAGCATATAATCTATGCTTTTGTCTCATCTCCTCTCTAAACACATGATGGTTCCAGTTGGAAGCTTCAACCTCAAACTCTATTCTAGCTTCAGACCAAGCCTCTTTCTTCTCCCAACACTTTTTTACAATATTCCCAAAATCTGGGTTTGTCTGCCATGTAGCAAGGAACTTGAATTGCTTCACACTATTCAACTCTCGGGTAGTTTGATAATTGCTGACCAGAATTGGTTTATGATCCAAATTGAAGAATGGAAGATGACCAAGAAATCTGTTGGGCCAAGCCGTATTCCACTCCTTATTTGCACAAGCTCTATCAATTCTTTCTTGTAAGTTACCCCTCTTCCAAGTGTAACTAGGGCCCTTGAATCCTATGTCAGAGACCCCACACACATCAAGGCAATCCTGCATCTCAAGAATACTCCTCCAACAAACCTCCATACCACTAACTTTCTCAAATTGCTTCAGCACCGATTGAAATCCCCAAGAATAATCCAGGGAGAATTCACAGAGCCAGACAATTCCTCCAACTTCTCCCAAAGGATCTCTCTCTCACATCTCCTCGGGCTCCCATACACAAAAGTGACTAACTTCACCCTATTATCCTCCAAATAGTGAACTCTAGAGTGAACATACTGATGATGAGATTGAATAACTTCAACCTCTACATCCCTCTCATCCCACAAAACCCAAATACCTCCAAAAAACCCCATAGACTCCTGCTTGAAGTATTTAGAAAAACCAAGCTTCCTGCATATAGCTTCACCTTTGACACCATGAACTCTGGTTTCCAGCAAAGCCAAAACTTTTATTTTGAACCTATACTTAATATCTCTAATCAGTGCAGGAAAAGACTTTTTCCCTACTCCTCTACAATTCCATGAACAAATATTATTATTCATAAGCATAACTAAACAGAAGTAAAACATTCCAATCACCAAAATATTCATAATGAATTCGAATGAGGATGCAAGATTACTAAGTTCTTGCTACATTGCACTTGACTGACCACCAACGGTTCACTCAATTCTATCATCTCCTTATCACAACTACCTCCAATCTCCACATACATAGGATTAACTACAACGAGAAATTTCAACTTCCATACATGCTTGACCTCCTTCCCTGATGGGAACTTCACCCCTACTAGGATCAGGAGGCTTAGGTTCTGTAATAGGATCCTTACAGCCCATCTCAGCCTTGCTGGATTGGCCTAGCTTACCCTCGGACCAGAAGCTATCATCCTCCATCACCAAGTCACTTCATAGCTTCCCTTCTAGCTGAACACCAGGTTGAGAAACTTTCAGGTTTTCCTTACGGACAACACCTCCACTTCCAATCTCAGAACTAGGATTCGGGTTAAGAGCTGATCCCTTTCCTTTTGCAATAGGGACCTTTGGACCTGCCTTTTTAGTGCCAGGAAAATTAGCCTTAATACATGATGTCTTCTTGACTTGAGAGGGGGCTACTGCATTGAACTCCATCCCCACACCAATGCCCTGAGGCTTTTCCAAGGATACTATATTCTCCTTAAGCTCCTTTATCATAGAATTTACATCTTCTGGAATTTTACCCTGAGCACACTCCTGCCCATTTAGCCCACTGCTGGAGTTTGACCCATTCCCCATAGTATTTCTCTTATTAGAGATATCAATTCCAAATTTTCTGCTGGTTGAAGAGCTATTCTTTTGAAAATTCTGATTGATGTTCTTCCTGCGCTGGACAACCATCCAGGCTCCTACTCCTTGAGGACAAGGATTCTCCATAGGTTGGTCAGGGTCCTTATCAGCCGTGGATGATGTAGCAGGCTTAACAAAATCAGGACAAGCACTAGAGTTATGGCCATACCTCCCACATTTCAGAAAAATCAGGAACAATCCTTCATATTCTACCTTCCTCCTGCTCCCATCAAGAATATACTCACCTCTCAGAGGCATTGAGAGGTCAACCTCAATGCAAACTCTTGCAAACCGAGCCCTATCACCCGTCGAAGTGGTTCTGTCCACCTTGATCACCTTCCCAATCACTGTTCCCAGTTGGTTGAGGAAAGAAAATTAACAATATTCCTGGGGAACACCTGGTAACCTGATCCAAGCAGCCACCTTATGAATGTTGGCTTTCTCCGGGTCAAATCTGGGCTCCCACTTGCGTGTGGCTAAATAATGCCCTAAGATGACCCAAGGCCCACCGATAATGGCCAGGTTGAGATCCTCCAGACTACTGAACCTAACTGAAAAGAAATCGTTACCTAGGTCCGCCACTATGATGCTCCCTGCCTTGGCCCAGAGAGAATCGAGCTTCCTCTTCATGAAACCCACCCCCACCTTCTTGCCCAGGAGCTTGACAATGAGTGCATTCTTCCATCACTGGCACATCCTAGCTCTGGCCTCCTTATTGCTTCTTATCTCAACTGATCCATCCTTTCTGAATATCGTCTGGAAGCCCCACTCAGAAATCACACCCAAGCTAGGGTCCAACGGCTCCAACTCCGGATCTTCGTCCTCTACCAGCCAGGGAAGAGAGTCGCCGACAACCCCATGTTCCTCCCCCGTTACCTCCGCGAAGGATCTCTGTTTCACCAATCCAGGAAAGCCAGCTTGGTATTCTTTCACCGCCTCCCTCAAACGAGTCTCCGTGTGAATCTCCTCCCCACTCTTTGTTCTCTTAGTGCTTTTTCTTTCCAATGACAACGCAACATCATGCTTATCTCCCGCTACCTCCATTGAAGAAATTGATCAGGTTCGTGCAGAAACCCTATCAGAGGGAAAAAGAATCGCGCGCGTAGCTCTACGCGCCTAACCCATTCTATATTTTCTATAATATTCAATTACAAATTATTTTTATTTGTAACAAATATAAATATAAAAACTATTATTTTGTCTGCCTTTACCTAATAGCTTAAAATTTTGGTTGTTTGGCATGATATTAGAGCCAATTACTTAGTTAAGATGAGTACTTAGAGAATGCAATTTGTATTTGGGTTTGTGCATCTGACCTATGTTATATAGTCCAAACTTAATCACTCTTGGTTTAGTAATCCATATATGCTCGAAAAAACTTTCTTCTCAGATAGAGTTGACAAATATTGGGCCTTATATTTGAAGGGAATATTGATGAGAATTCAAGTGGGAGTGATAAAATTTTATATTAAATAGGAATGAGTTAAGCAAGAAACATATAAGTGAAATGACCTATAAACCTATACTTCAAAGTTTTGGATTGAGATATGGTATTAAATATTATGGGTTTGTTGCTTAACATCAATAATGTGTGGAGCTCTCTGACTACTTCTTATTCATCTGTTTTCACATAACAGATTTAGCTTTTGGACAATTGGTTGCTTGTTACTTTTAAACTAATTTAGAAACATAAACCATAATATATAAAAATAAACTTTTAATGAGTATTTTCAATATCATTTCAAATTCCGAAATCATAAATATATAACTATTAAATAAAATTTGAAATATATTCATATGACCTTATTCCTTAAATAAAATGAATGATTAAATAGATAAACACTAAAATAATTTTAAGTAGTTTATATAAACAAAGAAATTTAAATAAATGATATTAAAATTGTTTATATTATATAATTGTGTTATGATAAATAAAAGAATTAATTAACAATAAATATAAAGAACAATATAAAATTATTTTAGACCTGTTATAATTTTTATTATCTACTGATTAATATTTGAGCTGAGATAAGAGTCAATGAAAGTGTAGCAAAATCTCTATTATTCAGTAGAAGCTCAGGACAGGATGTTACTGTTCAGTAATTTGAGAATTGAAAGGGAATTGAGACATAGACGAGAAACGAGAAAGATGGAGACAAATAAATAGAGAGAAGAGAAAATAGAGGGAAGAATAAGTAGGAGAAATAGGGAAACTTGAAATTCTTATTTAAGATTCCGCGCGTATTATTTCGTATTTATTTTTTAATCCCTATTTTGTCGGTCATATATGCATAGAAAATCAATCCTTATATAAGAAAGTAATATGAAGATGTGATATTATGATATATAGATAAAGTTTGTTTGGGAAGAAAATAATCAAACACCACATATGCGGTAGACTTTTTAATCAACTTAAGCGAAAAATATATTGCTAATTTCTAAGGAAAGAATGTACCTTAAAGCACTATTCAGCATCGATGAGAAAAGATTTTTTACTCGTCCGGTGTAATCATTTTTTCTTTTTATTAATTTGGTTTATTTCAACTTTATTTTTTAAAATGATGTAAGTTATATAAAATTGTAAGTTTCACTCATAATTTTGTAAATTTTTTTTAACTAAGTCATTAATATCAAACACAATTTATATATAAGTTTAATATCTTAATATTAATTTTACAAACTTGTTATTCTCATACTAATTTTTTTTTATTGTATACCTAAAGTCGTAGTGACGAAATACTATTTACTCTAATTCCAAATTATTTAAGGTAAGTCGTGGCCTGTGACCACTATTTTAGGTATATAATTAAAAAAACTAGCTTAAGTCATATACGAGAACAACCACTTTATAAAACTAATATTAATTTGAGGTAGGATACTTTGATACCAGTGTCAAATTTGAAATTTGACACCTCATCTGAGAGCCGTTAGATCAAAAAAGATCAACGATTCTGATTTGTAAGCATGTGACACCATTGATCTTTTTTGATCTAACGGTTTTCATATGAGGTGTCGAATTTCAAATTTGACACTAGTGTCAAAGGATCCTACCTCTATTAATTTTATTTGGAGTTTACATTGGTATTTAAAACTCTACTGCAATTACCCAAAAAAAAAAACCTCTACTGCAAAGTATTAGATGTGACTTAAAACGATCTACAAATTATATTACTTAAAAAAAAATTAAAATTAAACCACATTAGTAAAAATGCAATGAAATTTCAGGTACACAGAAAATCGTATTCGAAAGGAGTTGTTAAATACAAACCTAATTACCCTTGCCAAGGTCCTTGGTTATGATTTTGTTTGCCATATGATGAACCCAAGTGATCAATCTCAGATATATTGAAGAATTCCCTTTGAGAAAATGCTTTAAGGCTCAGAAAATCTCTTGTCATTTCATCGTTGGCACCAGCTGCAGGTGATAGTGTTGATTTTGAAACAAGTTCATTACCTCTTGGAGAATTAAACATACCCTTCATAGTCATAGCCTCCTCAAACCCACTAGCTGAATGCATAGTACTTGCCATCACATCATTAAAAAGAGAATATTCTTGATCAGCTTCTGTGTTTGCAGCATCACATTCTTCCAAGTAATCTGAAGTAGTTGCAGCTTTATTCCCATAAGATGCCAAACCATGACCAAACCCAGTTCCTATTTCTTCACGTGACGGCATAACCATTCCAGAAACAGCTGAAGATGAAGCCATATTATACCCAGTTGTATTAAAATATTCATGCACGTGAACCTGCTGCTTCAAGTGGTGGGGTCTAAGCATGCCATGAGAAGGTGCCGTTACTGTTACACCTATTTGTGATGCCTTTTGCAACAAAGCAGTGGCAGACATGTGAGGAGAAACATTGGAATGGAAAGAAGGAAACAAAGTAGTTGTAGGGTTAGGGTTTTCATGCTGGATTAAGCACTGGTCGAAATGCATTTGGTGAAATGGTGGAATTTCTGGTCTTAAGTTGAACCCTTGTTCTATTTTCACTGATGATGGTGGTTGAAAGCCATGGCTATGAAGTTGTGTGTGAGTGGATAGTAAAGGGTTCATTGCTGTGATTGTTCTAGCACTTTCCTGTGCTAAAGCATCACAGAAGGCTCTGTGAGTTATAAAACTATCCCTCCTGCAATCATAAAAAAAGAAGGAAAAATGAGTTATATAACTCATGTTTATATAATAAAGTATAAACCATGTTTATATATTAAATATGAGAAAAGTTATATTTACAAACTTTTTATTTACAAATTATACTAAGTACGATCGGTCATACTTCAATTAAGAATGTATGATCGGTCACACTTAGTGTAATTTGTAAAAAAAAAATTATAAATGGATCTTCTCCGTTAAATATAGGGAAAAATGAGTTATGTTAAGCAATGGAAAATGTGTTTTGAAGATAAGCTGATTTGGTTTTGGGATTTGTATATAATCAATTAAAACTAATAAGATTCTTACCTAGAGAAAAGGGTTCCACAGTCACATTTATACTCTCTGGTGCCACAAATTTTGGAGTGAGCTTTCCAATCCGATTGAACTGCGTAACGCTTGGAGCACTTGTCACACTTCCATTTCTTCTCCCCATGCTTCCTGAAAAAGTGTTTCTTGATTCCAGTGAGGTCCCCAAGGGCCCTTGATGGGTCATGGTGAACGCATGTTGGCTCTGGGCATATATATACTTTCTTTCTTGTTATTTCTTTGCTATTTTTCTTCTTTAGCTTCCATGGCAAATTATGCCCTCTTTTATGAAGCTGTAGATTCTGATCTCTTTGAAACCCTTTGTTACAAACCTCACAAATGAACCGGTTTGTTGTCATGAGGGTCTTGGGAGTCAAGGCTATCACTTCAGCCTCAGGGTCTAAACCGAACCGGGTGAAAAAATTTAAACCAACATGATTCAATATTGTAAAACAAACAATATTATATATATTAACAGGCTAAGCTAATTATTGCAAACAAATGTTTATTTTTGCACCAAATTAATTAACCCCTCTATATATAAATATACCATCTCAATTAAAAGAAAAAAAAAATATTAATAGTATTGGTCAACCTGGGTATCCTGGAAGGCTTCTCTTCTTTTTGGGCTGTGGTTCTTGATTTGTTGAAGTAGATGAGTACTGAGGATGTAGAGAACCATTGTCATTCCTTGTTCCGGAAGAAGCACTTATTTCACTTGATGCAGATGTCAAATTGGACATATTTTCATCAACCACCAAGCCTTTCATCATGTCTATATGTGTATATATCAAATTAGATATTATTGAGAAAACAAACTCTATAGATATGTGAGATATATGTACACAAACATTAATATTTGTGACAGATGAAGAATTTCTGAGATCTTAGAACTGAACCTTATCACAATCTGCTTACACCGGAAAAGGAAACATATGGTAGGGAATGGATCTGATCTCTTTAGCTCATGGATCCACCTTAATTATATAGTTTTCTCTATTCTTCAACCTTGTAGCTTCTTGAGAACACCGCCAAGAGAGAAACTAAGAAGAAAAGCTGAGAAAGATGAATGGATCCCGAGATGGATTATTGGCTTCAAAACCTATCTATATAAGCATATATATCCAAATCTAGCTAGCTTCTTAAGGTCTTAAACAACCAAATCTCGCTGGCAACTAGCTCCGCAAAGTGTGCTTCAAGAGTATGCTAATTAAGCACAGTTAAATTTTCATGAGTTATTTGTGTGTGTGTGTGTGTGGATGAGGGAGAAAGAGAGAAGAGCTAAGGAGAAGAATGTGGATGAGAAAAGGATATCTGCCTTTGAAGCTAGCTCGCACGTACAAGACCAAAACGCAAGCCAAACTGGCTTGTTCTGAAGTGCACTTTTTGTCTTTTCCTTTTTTTTTTCTTTTTTTTTTCTCTTCCTCAATAATTGCATTGCATTATAACATTATGATTCTCTTCTCGTGTCTCTCAAATCAAATGTAAAAGTTATTAATTATATATATATATATATATATATATATATATATATATATATATATATATATATATATATAAACAGTAGATCTCTGACAATGATTGATTGTTCAAGCCAAACATTCCTCTCCCTAAAAAGTAGAGATAAAGTAACCGTATGGTCCGTGAGAGATGATGAGTGGCTGATTATGAACTTTTAACATATCCGGGGTAAAAGCGATAAAAACTAAAAAGCAAAACTGCTTTCCTCTCTCTGCACTCACACACTGCCATGAATAGTTTGTAATCATAGATTGGAGTCAGCAATAGCAGACAAAGCTCATACGGAGAACAGTTCTCAATTAATCAATAACATCCAGAAGAATAATGCATACGAGTACAGAATCATGCATAAGCTTATAGTTCTTTGTAATTAAATATATTATTTATTAAATTGCATCAACATTTTAGTAACCCCATTATATTTTTTATTATTTTTTAACCTTATATAATAGGAGAGAAGCTTTATTATGGCAAAAAAATTAAAATATTGTATTTAAATAAAATAATTACGCATTTAATGTTGTTTCGTAAAAAATTACACATCTACTGCACAATGTGACGCCAGTTTTGGGCGTCACATGTGACGCCCCATTGGGGCGTCTTATCCATGGGAGAGACGCCCCAATGGGGCGTCACATGTGACGCCCAAAACTGGCGTCACATGTGTGCTCTATATATTTCCTCACCCCCTCCATTCAATTCACACCTCTTCTCTCACTCTTCATATCTCTCTTCTCCACCAACATTCCTTTATCTTTAATTTAGTATTTGAATTTTAGTTGTAATTCTATTTAAAAATGAGTTCAAATCCTGATTCTGTTCGTGTTGTGTTATATTACAATGGTAGGAAGGTAGAAGGTCGACGAGGTGTCATATTCGAAGGTGAAAAAAGGGTGACACGTATCCAACGCAACACAACCATTGGCGAATTGCATCAGAGAATTCGGCAGAAGTTAAGTCTTCAAGACAACCAATGTATCACTGAGATCACGACAAGGGTGTGGCAAGGTGATAAATACATTAGTTTGAAAGTGCTTGACGATGAAGACTTGGAGATGACAATGGAAGAATTTTGCAACCAGTCAAGGACAGATTTTCTAGAGTTGTATGTCGACATCGTTGCAACGGAGAATGCTCCCATGCCGGTGAGGTCAGTTTATTTAAATTCTCCCCGTCTTCCAGCTTCTCCTGTCGCTCATGCGTCTCCAGTTGGTATCTTTTCTGAGGGAGATGAAAATGATCCGACTTGGGAAATGCACGACGAAGATGACGATGATGACGATGAAAATATGGCAATGGAAGAACATCTTCTGGCGGAGGATGCTAGTGCTTCAGAAGGAGATGAATCTCGTGAGATGGGTGCGTCTGAAATTCCAATATTCCATCAACCAGTCGTCGCGCAAATGCCGCAGTTGAATGACGTTGCGTCTGCTCCGTTTGGTATTCCACAAGAAGGTAATTGTTCCCATTTGTATACTGCGTGAATAAATAACTGATTTAATGTTGCCTGAATTAGTAGTAAGTTCGTATTAAAAAATTATAACCCGCAATTGCAGGTGACACAGATGTTATTCCTTTTTGGGAAGGAATTCCGCATTATTCTTACATTGATTGGAGTTATCAGAGCGAACAAGAATCATGTACTGATGGTTCGGTGTCTGGATCGGCTTCAATACAAGGTCCGTGGCAACTGGGTGACATGTTATTTGTCAATCAAGAATTTGCGACAAAAAAAGATGTCCAAATGGCACTTAAGCACAACCTTATTAGGGAGCATCAAGAAGCCATTGTAATTGAGAGCACGCCTGCAAAGTTGTCCATGAAATGTTGTGCGTACGATCAAGGTTGTCCGTGGCGCGTAAGGGCGATCAAACCGGTGTTTCGTGAAAATTGGAAAATAACGAGATGAGGTGGAAAACACGAATGTGTGAATGAGCACATTTCCCAGGGTCATAGACAGCTTGATGCAGACGTTATTGCAGATCTCGTGATAGGTACCTTTTTGTATTTTAAATGTGTGATTGACCACAAATGTGTAATTAAATTCGTTCGATGTTATCGAGGCACTGATATCCTCTTCAATGCAGGGATGATAAAGTCTGAACCATCTGTGTCAATCTCTTTGGTGCAAGAAAGGATAACTGCTAAATATGGCTTTCAAGTTTCGTACAGAAAGGCGTGGTATGCGAAGCAGAAAGCGATGGCAATTCTGTACGGTGATTGGGAGGAATCGTATGCTTTTTTACCAAGGTGGTGCGAATACATGCTTCGCTTTTCTCCAGGTTCATTTTATCATATACAAACTAATGATCTTTATGCCGAGCAGAGCTTAGTTTCTGGAAAAAAGGTTTTTCATCGCATTTTTTGGACGTTTAGACAGTGTTGTGAGGCGTTCAAATTTGCCAAACCCGTCATCCAAATTGATGGAACACATTTATATGGAAAGTACAAAGGGAAATTGTTGGTGGCCACAACCCAAGATGGTAATAATGAATGTTTACCGATCGCATTTGCCATCGTAGAAGGCGAAACTTTGGAAGCATGGGATTATTTTCTCGTTAATATTCGTGCTCATGTGACTACGATGTCAAACATATGTTTAATATCCGATCGGCATCGAAGCATAATATCTGCTGTGGAAAATAACCCTACTTGGCAGCCGCCAAATGCGTATCACGTATTCTGTATTCGTCATATTGCAAGCAACTTCAATCAAAAGTTTCGAAATGAAGATTTGAAGCGGATGTTAAAGAATTTAGGTATACTCATTGACTGAATGCTTAATTATTTCTTTCCATTATGACTGTCAATTTATGTTTAATTCGTTTATGTCCAATTTGTGCAGGTTATACTCCAGCAATGGTTGATTTTGAAAGGAATCTTGCGAGTTTCCGTGAAAGTAGTCCTCAAATTGTTGAGTGGATAGATGCGATTCCTAAGGAAAAGTGGTCGCGTGCCTAAGATATTGAAGGACGGAGGTACGGTCATATGACAACAAATTTGGCTGAATCTGTCAATAGGGTTTTGAAGGGGGCCAGAAATATGCCTATAACAGCATTGGTTAAGCATACATATAGCAGATTGGTTGCATATTTTGTTGAGAGAGGAACAAATGCTCTTGCACAACTTCAATCAGCTCATCGTCACTCCAAACATGTTGTTGAATTGGTCAAGAAGAACCAGGTAGATGCAACAGGCCACCACGTTCGTGCATACAATGTTGAACATACTGTATTCGAGGTTGACGCAGGTTGGGAACGTTCATATTCTGTCAACCTCCCACAGAGATACTGTCAGTGTGGAAAGTTTAAGGCCTTTAAGTATCCATGTAGTCACGCTGTTGCTGCTGCGTTAAGTGTTAGGCAGAGTGCGTTCACTTACGTTGACGACGTCTTCTTGATAAATAACTTGGTCGAGGCTTATTCTTTTCCGTGGGAGCCAATCGGAAACGAGGAAGCAATACCTGAAATTAGTGGTGCAAAGATTATTCCTGATTGTACTATGTTGCGTGCAAAAGGTCGTCCAAAGTCAACTCGCATCCGCAACGAGATGGATGAAGTTGAGACAAGCCAGAGCCGTATCAGGTGTGGACTTTGCAAGGAACGCGGCCATAATCGTCGGCGATGTCCAAGTCGTGGGAGAAACGAATGATTTGCATATTATGTTCATATTGTTGCTGTTGGTTATGTTATTGCATGAATTGTAATGTCCGTTATGTTGGACTTTTTACTTTCCGTTTATGTATGTTTTTAAGCTTGAATTATTAATTAGCTGATGCTGTTAGTTACCGTAATATAAATCCGCAAAGAACGATAACCAAAACATAGTGAATAGTCCAAATAATATAATAATGTAGCGTCCACAATATAACAACATGCTACACTCATATGACATATACAAAAGAACAAAATAATAACAATATGAAACAGTCCACAACATAATGAATAAACAAAATGTCAATGAAACTAGGACCACGGTGGCCATGGCCTATGTCGTGCATCCCTATCTGGTAGTATACGTCTGTCCCAGACTGGGTCACCCTGATGGTCCTGTGGAGGTGGAGTGTGGAAGTCATCCATCGCCGCACGGATGAAATCATCTGATGGTCCTGCACTGCTGCCCGGCACATCAAAAGGGGTGTGTCCCTGACTGTGAGAATCCGTGGCTAGAGTCTCCCCACTGTCATGGCTCTCTGCAACAAGGCCTACAGAGCGATACAACTCCATCGTGTCCTCTGCAGACCAAAAGGGGTAATCGGCATCAAGTCCCTGTGAATAGGGCTGGAAATCAGGCTGTGAGGATGCCGGATCCGCTCCTGCCATAGCCATCGGACTAGCCTGGAAAACTGGCTCCTGCCCGCTCATGTAAGGGTGCTCAGACGCCGCCTGACTAGGACCTGCCGCATACTGCGATCCGTGATGATAAATCGGCTGTGACCCGTAAGTAGGACCAAATGCTGGAGGTCTAAACCATCCCTGAGTCTCGACCACTGGTCTAGGTGCTATAATCGGGACAGGCTCAGCAGCAACTCTCTCACGTGTACGTCCTAATCCCCGTCCCTCCCGTCTATTACGAGGAACATCCACGATCAACTGAGGATCAGGCTGAGTCTGCACGGGGGGTGCCTCAGGTCCAGGCTCATCAACTCGTGAACTCTCACGAAACATCCCAATAATTCGGCCTATCTCCTCGTGGATATACTGTAGTCCAAATCGAGGAAACTCCTCCGCCGTTGTTGCATGATACAGCATTTCAAGACCGTCAATCTGCATATTACGAAAAAATGTTAGTTGTAATTTGAAACAAATGTAAAATAAGTACAAAACTCACCATGCGCCCTATCTTTGCTGCCCTCCGTGATATGTAGCGCTTTCCCCTCTCTCTGAACCACTCCATGTACTCATGATTAGGTGACATCAAACCATATAATGGAGGTGGCAGTACAATATGCTGAATCCTAGTATTCCATCGATCAATGTGAGCCCTGAGCTTACGTCTCCAGTTCTCTTCAACCTTCCCCCGTAGAGTATGATCATGTATTCCTCTCAATTTTCTAGATTTTTCCGGGATGGGTTGATTAAGACCAAACTGTCGCATGCACCTATCCGGTTGACATGCCTCAACTGTGTGGAAGTAGATAATAGGTGTGGGAGCTAGCCACAGATACTGCTGCTCTGGAGTCACGTCAAGCCACTCATATTCTATATACGGCTGCCACACCACCTACAAACAAAATGTGAAACAATATATAGAGTTACAAAAAAAAATAAACCCATAGACAAATAACAACACCGTAAGTATCTAACACCAAACCTCATCTCTACAGAGTGTGTCCAATGTTGCCCGATAATGGGTGACCTCATGAGGTTTAAACTTTTGTACAGCATTAAACCTGTCATACATACAGTATTAACCATACATTATCGAAATCAAATGAAGTAAATAAATCATACCGGCATC
>NW_026897850.1:0-38824 GCF_033153095.1 Gastrolobium bilobum | reverse complement strand
TAATACTGTACGTGTCATGTATGTATATTTGCCTAATTTGTGATTTGACAAGAGAGCTTTATTTGGTTCCTTGCATCTCTCCTGAGCTTTTCCACTTCCTACCTTTCTATACGTGTCTCTCTCTTTCACCTTTCTCAAAAACTTGGCTTCTTATGGAATTTTGATTCTTTTTTCTTTCCAAAAATGATAGTGTGATATTATCAAATTATTAATAAAGATTGAAGATGAAGAATATTATTATTATTTTTTTTAAATTATAAACATATTAAATAGTATATCATTTTTTTTTAATTTTAAACAATTGTAGTTAAAATCCCTGCTGCTATGACTCCATTGATTATTATATTAAAACTATCTAGCTGTGCTGTGTAGCCCTGTATCATTCATTCACCTATTCTGTAGTTTATAATCTCTGGTGTCATGCATAGTCTTTCGCTTTTTCCCTACAGAAAGAGTCCCTTGCTCCTGATATCGATGTATTCTCTTGTTTATAAGGATGGTAGTATGAGATTAAAGTTTATTTGGGGAATAGGAGAGAGATACTACTGTTCTGTTGATCAGAGATCAGAGCCATTAATTACTTTTGTCAGTCCTCATTTCACCTAATGTGAAAGTTGTGATTTGACAAGAGAGCTTGCTTTTATTTTTTTGCGTCCACTCTTCTCTCTTGAGCTTTTCCGCTTCCTACCTTTCTATCTCTACGTATCTCTCTCTTTCACCTTTCTCAAAAACTTATTGCTGCGATCTGTCCATTCTCTCTCACTTTACATTATCTTTGGACTCTCATTTCACTTTCATAGATCCATTGTCTTCACTTCACCGAAACCGCCACCACCTACCCCATTATATTACAGATCAGAACCACTCTCTTCTTTGCATGTGCACCCAACAAACAACTAGTGTTTTTTTACATGATAATGATGAGGCGTTTCAAAATAGTGTTTATGTTATTGTTTTCTCAAAACATTTCCAGAGAAAATAGTAAACACTATTTTCTCTGGAAATGTTTTAAGGAGGTAATAATGGAGCGGAGCAGAACCAAATATACCAAGGTCCTGCCAGTGTTCTGTGGTGTAGATCCCTCAGAAGTATTTCATCAAACAACTGAAGTAGTCACCTCTCTGGTAAGTAAGTACCTCTTCTTCATTCTGTATTATATTGTGATTGTGGGGACACAACCAATAGAACTCTAAGATTGTCTTCTCTCAATCTTCTTTGCATTTCTGTTTTTTTTTTTTTGGGGGGGGGGGGGGGGTAAATAATGTTCATTGCATTTTAATCCTCGTTTAAGCGTCTGTTGAATTTTTTTCTAAATGGTGGTATCAATAACCAAAGTTTCTTTAAAGTCATATAGATTAAGGTCTTTGTAAATGCTTCTTCTCAAGCTTTCTTCTGTTACTCTTGTTTAAAAGATGTTAGCATTTAGTAAAGCCAATTTTTTAATAAATATTATTATGATTATATTTATTTTAGTGTGAATCGCGGGTTTTTTTTATTAAATTAATCAAAGTAATTAGTCAAACTATAATGAATTATATATATATATATTGTGATGAATTTTTTCTCAACCCAATCATGTCTCATATTTTTAATAATTAAAATGAATTTTATTTCCTTAAAATTAGAATATATATTTCTCAGCTGTCCATCCACACATATATTTTTTAATATGTATATACATTAGCTAATATAAATTAGTAAATATAATAAATTTTAAGAGTGGCTAAATTAGAACTTCAGAGGGACGAAAATAACTTACGAGTTAAGAGTTAAGAGAATACAACAGTCATCATAGTTTTGCCGCCAAAAAATATAAATTAAAAATTTTCTTTCTCTCTTTTCACTCTTCTTAAGGTTTTCTTAGGGTTTCTTTCTCTGTTTTCTTAAGGTTTTCTTAGGGTTTCTTTCTCTGTTTTCACTCCTTCTTAAAGTTTTCTTGGTTTCTTTGGGTTTCCTAGTTTCTTTCTCTTGTTCTTGCTTGTTTCTTTCTCTTGTTCTTGGATTGTTTTATCAAGACAATGGAATTGGTGAATATGGGAGATGGGATGCAAGTAGATGATGACCCAACCAGCCTGTATTGTTTGGCAACACTCCTACAAAGGTGTCAATACCTAGGTATGTTACTTCTGCCCTTTCTTTTCTTCTCTTTTCTTTTTTCTTTTCTTGAAAATAGAAGATTGAGGGTGTGGCTTGTCAACAGTTGCTTGTCAATACCATACGAAATATATATGTTTCTTTCTTTCTTTTTCTTTATTATTCTGGCAATATTGAGGGTGTGGCTTTTCCATTATGTTCTTGCTTTTCTTTTCTTTTGATTCGTTTTTCTTTTCTTTTTTCTTTTCTTGAAAATACAGTATGTTTCTTTTTTTTTCTTGAAAATAGAAGATTGAGGGTGTGGCTTGTCAACAGTTGCTTGTCAATACCATATGAAATACATGTTTCTTTCTTTCTTTTTCTTTATTATTCTGGCAATATTGAGGGTGTGGCTTTTCCATTATGTTCTTGCTTTTCTTTTCTTTTGATTTCGTTTCTTTTTTTTTTCTTGATAAATGTGAATGTTCGATTGTATGCTTTTGTTTCTGTCTGCCCAGACATCATATTACTGGACTATTAACTAGTTTTTTTGTTTTTAATTTTGTAAATTTGATTTTGTCTAGTTGAGTTTGTTAATTTTTTCAGTTGGTGTTTTATTTAACAAAACTAACATTGGATATATTTAGGTATGTGGGTTTTCTATTTTATTTATTTTTTAAATATCTATGGTTTCGATTGGAATGATAACATGTTGGTTTTTCATCATGTTGAAGATGATGAAAAAGCTGAGATGATGGAAGAGGATGAAGATGAGGATGAAGCTGAGATGATGGAAGAAGATGAGGATGAATATGGGAGATGGGATGCAATGGGAGATGGGATGCAAGTAGAAGAGGATGAAGCTGAGAAGATGGAAGAGGATGAAGATGAGGATGAAGCTGAGATGATGGAAGAAGATGAGGATGAATATGGGAGATGAGATGCAAGTAGAAGAGGATGAAGATGAGGATGAAGCTGAGAAGATGGAAGAGGATGAAGATGAGGATGAAGCTGAGATGATGGAAGAAGATGAGGACGAATATGGGAGATGGGATGCAAGTAGAAGAGGATGAAGCTGAGAAGATGGAAGATGATGAAGATGAGGATGAAGCTGAGATGATGGAAGAAGATGATGATGAATATGGGAGATGGGATGCAATGGGAGATGGGATGCAAGTAGAAGAGGATGAAGATAAGGATGAAGCTGAGAAGATGGAAGAGGATGAAGATGAGGATGAAGCTGAGATGATGGAAGAAGATGAGGATGAATATGGGAGATGGGATGCAATGGGAGATGGGAAGCAAGTAGATGAGGATGAAGATAAGGATGAAGCTGATTGTCCAAGTCCATTCATTGCATTGCTTTTACTCAGTGTAGTGTAGTGTCTGATTGTCAAGTCAAGTGTGGCCCTCTCCAATGCAAATCAATGTAATGTGCTTTGGACACTTGACCACGCGCGCGCTTTTTAGCAGGTAATCTATAATAATTTGATTTCAGCGCAAATATTATAATTTAAAGTTTTATTATAATTAATTAAAGATGGATTGGATTGGGCCAAAACAAAACTGATCAAAATAACCAACCATTGCTCTTAGTCTCTCTCACCTCTCAATGCATAATCCGAAACATGCAGATGCAGTCTCATCTCAGATCACAAATTTACAATTTACAATTTTCAAAGATTTTTCATCTAAAATTGGGTGGGATTTAATTTAATAACACTCACTCATTCCTCTCTTTCTTCTCTCTCTCTCTCTCTCTCTCTCCACCAAAGAAAAACCCTAAGCCTAGCCCCCTTCTCTTCTCTTCTCTTCTCTTCAATCAAGCTCAGCTCAACTCACAATAACAACACTGTTGAAGATCTTGTTCAACAAGATAAGCTACCGACTACAAGCAGCTCCTCAACTCACAGGAAAGGAACTTTCTTTCGCCTCTGCTTTTGTTTCATTTCATTTCATTTCGTTGGTTCTACCATTTATTTTAAGTGTGTTACTGCGTTTTTTTCTTTTTTCTTTTTGTTTCAGCGACCATAAAACATGTATTTTTATTTGTATTTGTAGCTCAGCTCAAAAAAGACACTGAACAGAGGCATTTCTCCTCTTGATGGCACCCGACTCTGAGCCTCTTGAGTTGAGATTCTTCCCAAAAATCTTCCTTTACTTGCTGCTGAGGATAAGGTAACTTCCAATACCATACCATACCATACCATACCATACCATACCTTTATTTTTTCTTAAGTCCTCATTATTAATATTGTACGTCATGTATTTGTTTGTGCTCTATAGTCTATGGTTTATTCATTGTATCTGTATTGTTACTTTTGTTTGTAGTGATAAGTTTTTTATAACTGAATGAATCTTCGAAGCTCAGTTTCAGTTCACTAAGTATTATTACTTTGCCTCTGCTTTTAAAAAGTATATAAGAGGAGCTTAATAGTTGTAACCGGTGAATAAGTATCGAAATAATCGAGACCTTCACGTTGCCTGTAGCCTTTTACCACAAGCCTTGCTTTATATTTATCAATAGTGCCATTCTCTTTCATTTTTCTTTTGAAAACCCACTTACTTCCTAAAGGCTTATTGCCAGGAGGAAGGTTTACCAATTCCCAAGTGTGGTTGGACAAGATAGACTCTATCTCACTATTGATAGCCTCTTCCCAGAATGGTCCTTCCGGGGACGTTATAGCTTCCTTAGACGTTCGAGGCTCATTTTCTAATAAATATGTCATAAAATCATGTCCAAAGGATGTGGCGGTCCTTTGCCTCTTGCTACGTCTAGGTTCATCTTTTACATCCTCTACAGGATCAATATTAGTTGTAGCATCCCGAGGTATCACAACCTTGTCATCATTATTACCATTTGATTCTTGTATTTTCTTATACGGAAATACGTCTTCAAAGAAAGTAACTTCCCTTGACTCAATAACCGTATTAACTTGTATGTCTGAGACATCAGATTTATAAACTAGAAACCGATAAGCACTACTATTAAGTGCATAACCGATGAATACACAATCCACGGTTTTAGGTCCGATTTTCAACTTCTTAGGTTTAGGAACCGCAACCTTAGCCAAGCACCCCCACACTCTAAAATATTTCAGGGATGACTTCTTTCCTTTCCATATGTCGTATGGTATGCTCTTTGTCAAACACCCCCACACTTCAAGATAATTCAAGGTAGGCTCCCTACCTTTCCATATTTCATAGGGGGTGTTCTAAATTTTTCTTGTGGGGTACTTTATTGATTGTACACTTTATCATTAAAATGATTTTCCCCCACAAACCAGACGTCAACAACATCATTTCATTTAATGTCTGGTTCTTTCTCTCAGCAATACTATTGGATTCTGAAGCATAAGGAGCCATCTTTTGGTATGTAATACCAAACTTTAAACAAAATTTCTCGAAGGGGCATCATACTCTCCCCACTAGATTGCTCCTTATGCCTTTAATTTTCTTACTGAACATTACCATAAAATAATATACAATTATTATGTCATTGACAACATTTAAAGCCATCACATTGACTTTGATCATGCCATGACTAAGATAGCTCTTTCCACGTTCATATAATACAGAATATTTCATTGGACATAAAACTTTTATATCCATCTTTAACACAGTGGAATTAAGAAAGAATTATCATTGGCTATCATAAAATCAAAATCGTTAAACATATATGGAGAGACTTTATGACTCTACAAAAATTGAATATATCTCACCATAAACTTCATGTTAACCATAAAATAATACACAACCAGCATATCATTTATGACATCCAAATCATAGGTAATTGAATCCAATGCAATACATAATTAATTTCCACATTTAAATCACATCTCAATTAATGCAATTAATCACAATGCATTCATACACATAAACGAGTAATGACACTCATTAGTTGCTTCATATATATTCATTCAAAGAAATCGAGAGATTTCCCACGAAATAAATGTATTAATTCTCCAATGGATCATCATCACGATATCCATTCGATGCATCATTATCAACGTATTATAGATATTAAAACGCATCCATTTGTCCTCAGATTACTTGAATGACAACAAGCAATGCTAATTCACTTGACATATTCTAAAATGCCAAAAACTTAGTATACCACCTACAGTGGCGTGGTGGTTACATTCACATAAGAAATAAAATCACACTCCAATGGCCAAAAGGTTTCTAACCTTGGTTCCTCAAAAGATGATAGTACATCACACTTGCCACCAGGACACCCATAACGTTGGGTGTAATAATTATCACCTTTATAAATGATGTTTGTCCATATCCCAACATAGTTGGATTCATATCATGTAAGAAAACCCAATAACCGATTACATGATGGAGGCTACGTAATAACTGTCACAACTTAAATTTAAATAATGAAGTATCAAACCAACATAAAACAAGGAAAATGCTCCAGCAGCAAGTTATAAAATAGATAGTTAATAAACTGCCATTTTTTTTCCTTTAATGCATGGAATTGATAACCGAGACTCATTCAATGGTTATTATTAACCGTAAACCTTCATAATATAATAATATATGCATAGAATTCTTCGGTTGCAATAAACCGCTGTGCACAAGCATTTAATAAAGTCACTTGGCTTTCATATATATAGATAGATATGAAAACCGTTTCATTGTTTACAGTACGAAAGAAAAAGAAAAAACAACCCATTCCTTTCGACAAATTTTCAACCAACTCTCTAGGAATCCCTTTGGTTAACGGATCCGCTATGTTTTCCTTAGACTTAACATAGTCAATTGAAATGATTCCATTCGAGAATAGTTGTCTTACGGTATCATGTCTTCGACGTATGTGTCTAGACTTACCGTTATACATGACGTTCTTGGCCCTTCCAATAGCTATGTTGTGTTTACGGATGGTACGTCTTGGCCAAGACATAGCACATCCTCCAAAAATTGACAAGCCATTTTCAATTTAACATTATTCGACTATAACACATATATCAAATAATAAATTCCAATTTAACCCTTAAAATGATACATAATCGTCACATCATTTATGATATTTGAAATAAAACATATAATTTGGAATTAAATCAACTCAGATATTTTCAAGAAATTTATCATACTTTAATTCCAAAATGCAAATATTTTGCAAACACAGAGAATTTAAGATTCCACATTTTGCATTCTCAAAGTTATTTTTCTTTCATGCAAAAACACAATTATTATGTATTGTTTCCAACATTGCAGTCAACACATGTTCTTAAAAAATGCACATATATATTAATCACGTATTCAATATAAAATGCCATCTAATTCACTACTTTCCAAATGTCATTTTTTCTCTCTCATAATAATAGCCCCACTACAAATTCAATTAAAGCCAATAAATTAAGAAACTCAATATTTAGATGACAAAATTAATTCGGGCCGGATACGATTATGGCAACATGAAATTGTGCTTCAGCCATAAATTCACATGAACCGTTTGGTTCACTTGTGGTTACTTATTCAAATGTAACCATCAAATTCCAACCGTGAAAACCCCATCAAGTTTCCACCAAAAACTATTTTATGCATCAATTCATGCATTTCAAAACTGACCCTTTGCAGTTCCTTTTTTTTTATGTGCAATCATGGATTTAATTGCAATGCACCCTTTATACATGGTATGAGTCCATGAATCAACGGAGACATTTTGGTCTGACTCTCAAGATCAACCATTCGGTGCAACATTTCGTGCCACAGTAATGGCTATCAAATTTTTTTTTTTTCACAAACCAAAACACAACATACAGTGTCTAATGGCATCCGAAAGCCGTAATGCATCAAGTAATACATGATATCTATTGAGAAAGAAACTTCATATGGTTTCACTTGCAAAAGACATCCACGGTTCACACACAGTGCATTTGATAAGCAATCGCATATCAATTATAAACATTAATTCAAGCATCAACATGACACATTCTATTTAAAATACAATGTAGCACGATAAACGAGAAACAAATGATATATATGAAAGCCAAAATCCACACAGGACTTTTAGAACAATAACATATATATTACGTAATAGAAGATGTATATATATGTAGAAGACAAATCACGAAAACTAACAAATATCATATTAGAACAATATTCACGAAGTAGTTTTCAAATATCAAGGCAAGGTTTTGGTTTTATACATACTTCCGTATTCAAAAGCAAACCGTACTGTAGTATATATCAAAACCAATATGAAGGCACGACCATCGATAAATTACTTTTCAAAATCAATATGAAAAACCAATATTATAATAATCTTTGTACAAAAAATCGAGAGTACAGTGTTGAAAATGCTATTCAAAAGCATGGACACGAAAATCGATACACCAATGCTAACCAATTTAACATATATATAGTGTATTATATTAAACAGATCCCTTTATTTCTGTGGTGGTTTCAAAACAAACCGAGGGTTAACCGTGTATACAAATTTTCCGTTTTTTTTTTAAATGAAAAATTCAAACCAGTATGAAAACGAACAGAACCGAGACACGGTAAAGTAAAAACATAATTTCAACAACACAGAATCAAACACTCAACACAGAATTAGAAATTCCATTAACAATCTTAAGACAATTTTGGTGTTTTGAACCTGTGATCAGTATATTTTATTTTCTGTTTTATATACTATTTTTTATTTATTGTGTGATTAATCTGTGTGATTAATCATAGTATAATTTCTGTTTGCATGAATAATATGTGAATGGTATCACTTTTCTATGACTGGAAATATGTGTCTTTAGATTTCCAATTGATATATAATATTATATCTTATGCGACGTTTTACGTAACCATGCAACTTTAAAACTCATTCAGATTTGTCTTAATTGAATTTTTAAAAAAAAGAATAAATAAATTTGATTTTGACATTTCCATCGTTGTTTCGTACAACGTGCATAGAAATTGGTTTCTTTTCTAATTGCTGTTACGGTTTCATGCTTTCTTTGATATATATTATCATGTTTTATGTTGGATTCTATCATTGTAAATACTGTTTCAGAATTTCATGAATTGAATGTGCATGATCGTGGAATATATATACTTATATTATGTCTCGGCTTAATTTGAGAACGTATCGGTTTCTTGTAATAACCGATTGTTTTTTGTCACAACAACTAATGTTTTGATTTTGCATGGAAAGATGTACTGTTAGTTTCCATTTCTTTGAGAACATCGAAATGTCATGGTTGGAACCGTAAGCATCGGTTGGTAATATCATGATTATTGGAATGATAATGTTCCGCTATATACCCATAGACTCATGAATTGCATTGAATTTTGTAATCATGAATTGTGAAAGTGCTTCACATTGGGTTTCTCGATCTTCGTGTTCATAATGGTTTTGAATAGCCTTTGTAGTTTTAATGCACTGTTACGGTCTTTCTTTCCAGTTTATTGTTGTTGAATATATGATTTTTGAAACCATGAGTGAAATTCATGGAAGTAAACATATCGATGCTTTGTATATTGAGGCACTTGAATTAAAATTACAGAGGACCATAATGAAAAATTGAAAGGTTTCCATTGATTGGTTATGATTTTTGAATTAATGCCTACATATAATTTTGGGTTTGTGGCCTTTGATTGTATATATATGACTAATTATATGCATGCCTTTATTCTAAAAGAATTGTTTCGTGTAAGACAACCATGCCATGTGACGAATCCGGTTTGATGGTTGATGGTCTTTCCAATTATATTAAGTCTTTTGTGAAATGGCTTTATATATTTATAAGCATGGTACCAAAAATTGATATATGACCTTTTGGTTTGATGTGCTTATTTTGATGCTGGTTCAATGAGAAATGCAGTGAAATTTGATGTCATTTAATGGTATAGTATGATAAATGAGAAATACTTATGACATGAATATTTTGTTATATTAATTATTATGTGTGAAATGTTATGCATTTATTGGCATTCAATTGTCTTAAGATTGTTATTGAAGACAGTGGGTGATGTTAAATCACTGAGAGGTTTGAACCCATGTATAAAGCAGAGGAGGAGGTAGATGATCAGAATTATCACTGTGCAATTATAAACAATTAAAAAAAACAGACTTACTTGTCAGGTATTAGAGAAAGACAGAATGATGAATCAGATATGCAAAATCAGAAGGATAAAATTCGAGCCCACATAACGTGTCTCCTTAAGACAATTTGTCCCCTCACTGATGCCTAAGGTAGATGGACACTTGTCTCCCAGGATAGAACGGATTTCGTTTGAAGAGTGGCGGCACTACCAGTCAACAGCCCAAACGAACACAACAAAATGCCAGAGGAAACTACACCGGAGTATGAAAAGGAACATGCAAAACCGGAAGGAGAAAAATTCTGGCAGAGTTTCAGTGCAGAAAAATTGGATCCATTTTATGAAGGTGTCAGTGTCTATTTATAGACAACGTAAAGTCACGTTCCAAAAGGCACCTATTCGATGACGAAACAACACATCCGTTGGACACGAAAAGACACATTCGTTCGACACGAAAAGACACATTCGTTCAACACGAAAAGACACCCATTCAAGGATGAAACAACATGTCTGTTAGGATGAAACAACATGTCCATTAGGATGAAACAACACATCGTCTAGGATGAAAGGATACATCTGTTTGTCGACGAAAAGGCACACCTTTTCACTACCAAACTTCTTATTCATAACCAATAGATTGTCTATACAATTTATATATATATATATATATATATATATATATATATATATATATATATATATATAGAAATTCCAACATAATTTAAAGAGAAGAAAATAAATAAAAAAATGGATTTGAAAAATTTCTTAATAAGATTGAAGTTTAATTGCGCTGTTTGTGTTACTTTATTTAGGGAATAGGAGAGATGCTAGACTACTGTTCTGTTGATCGAAGATCAGAGTCAGATCCTCAGAGCACCTAATGTTGTGATTTGACAAGAGAGCTTTATTGGTTATTAATTGCGCACTTCTTCTTTTTTTTGCTTCCTTGCTTCTCTCCTGAGCTCCTACCTTTCTCTCTCTCTCTCTCTACGTGTCTCTCTCTTTCACTTTCTCAAAATCTTGGCTTCTTAGGGAATTTTGAAGCTTTTTTTGTTTCCAAAAAATGATAGTGTTATTATATTAAAACTATCTAGTTGTGTAGTCTATAATCCTTGTATCTTTTCCCCCAAAGAGAGTCCTTGCTACTGATATCGATGTATTCTCTTGTTTACTCGTACATATATGTTTTCATTGTTTAATTTTAATTTTCACTGGCATCTAGCTTAAACGTAAAAAATGTAATTTAATTGGGCGGGATTTAATTTAATTTCACTCACTCATTCCTCTCTTTCTTCACTCACAGGAAAGGAACTTTCTTTCGCCTCTGCTTTCATTTCATTTCATTGGTTCTTCCATTTATTTTAAGTGTGTTATTGCGTTTTTTTTCTTTCTTTTTTTTTGTTTCAGCGACCATAAAACATGTATTTCTTTTTGTATTTGTAGCTCAGCTCAAAAAAGACACTGAACAGAGGCATTTCTGAGCTAGTCCTCTTGATGGCCCCCGACACTGAGCCTCTTGAGTTGAGATTCTTCTCAATAATCTTCCTTTACTTGCTGCTGAATGCTGAGGATAAGGTAACTTCCCCTCCATACCATGCCATACCTTTATTTTTTCTTAAATCCTCATTATTAATACTGTACGTGTCATGTATGTATATTTGTTTGTGCTCTATGATGGTTCATTCATTGTATCTGTCTGTATTATTACTTTTGTTTGTAGTGTTAAGTTTCTTATATATAACTGAATGAATCTTAGAAGCTCTGTTTCGGTTCACTCAGTATTATTACTTTTTGCCTCTGATTTTAAAAACATGCATGTATATAAGAGGAGGTTAATTAATAGTTGTTTAAGTTTAGTGTGTGATTAATTTAAAGAGAAGAAAATAAATAAATAAATGAATTTGAAAAATTTCTTAATAAGATTGAAGTTTAATTGCGCTGTTTGTGTTACTTTATTTGGGGAATAGGAGAGATGCTAGACTACTGTTCTGTTGATCAGAGATCAGAGTCAGATCCTCAGAGCACCTAATTTGTGATTTGACAAGAGAGCTTTATTTGGTTCCTTGCATCTCTCCTAGGCTTTTCCACTTCCTACCTTTCTATACGTGTCTCTCTCTTTCACCTTTCTCAAAAACTTGGCTTCGTATGGAATTTTGAATCTTTTTTCTTTCCAAAAATAATAGTGTGATATTATCAAATTGTTAATAAAGATTGAAGATGAAGAATATTATTATTTTTTTTTAAATTCTAAACATATTAAATAGTATATCATTTTTTTTTAATTTTAAACAATTGTAGTTAAAATCCCTGCTGCTATGACTCCATTGATTATTATATTAAAACTATCTAGCTGTGCTGTGTAGCCCTGTATCATTCATTCACCTATTCTGTAGTTTATAATCTCTGGTGTCATGCATAGTCTTTCGCTTTTTCCCTACAGAGAGAGTCCCTTGCTCCTGATATCGATGTATTCTCTTGTTTATAAGGATGGTAGTATGAGATTAAAGTTTATTTGGGGAATAGGAGAGAGATACTACTGTTCTGTTGATCAGAGATCAGAGCCATTAATTGCTTTTGTCAGTCCTCATTCACCTAATGTGAAAGTTGTGATTTGACAAGAGAGCTTGCTTTTATTTTTTTGCGTCCACTCTTCTCTCTTGAGCTTTTCCGCTTCCTACCTTTCTATCTCTACGTGTCTCTCTCTTTCACCTTTCTCAAAAACTTATTGCTGCGATCTGTCCATTCTTTCTCACTTTACATTATCTTTGGACTCTCATTTCACTTCCATAGATCCATTGTCTTCAGTTCACCGAAACCGCCACCACCTACCCCATTATATTACAGATCAGAACCACTCTCTTCTTTGCATGTGCACCCAACAAACAACTAGTGTTTTTTTACATGATAATGATGAGGCGTTTCAAAATAGTGTTTATGTTATTGTGTTCTCAAAACATTTACAGAGAAAATAGTAAACACTATTTTCTCTGGAAATGTTTTAAGGAGGTAATAATGGAGCGGAGCAGAACCAAATATACCAAGGTCCTGCCAGTGTTCTGTGGTGTAGATCCCTCAGAAGTATTTCATCAAACAACTGAAGTAGTCACCTCTCTGGTAAGTAAGTACCTCTTCTTCATTCTGTATTATGTTATGATTGTAGGGACACAACCAATAGAACTCTAAGATTGGCAAGTAGATGATGACCCAACCAGCCTGTATTGTTTGGCAACACTCCTACAAAGGTGTCAATACCTAGGTATGTTACTTCTGCCCTTTCTTTTCTTCTCTTTTCTTTTCTTTTTTTCTTGAAAATGTTTGATTATGTGCTGATGTTTCTTGCTTGAAAAGATTGAGTATGTGGGTTTCTTGCTGATATTTCTTGCTGATATTCGACTGTGTTCTTTTTTCTTTTCTTGAAAATACAGTATGTTTCTTTTTTTTTCTTGAAAATAGAAGATTGAGGGTGTGGCTTGTCAACAGTTGCTTGTCAATACCATATGAAATATATGTTTCTTTCTTTCTTT
The DNA here is from genome assembly GCF_033153095.1 of Gastrolobium bilobum. Lineage (NCBI taxonomy): Eukaryota > Viridiplantae > Streptophyta > Magnoliopsida > Fabales > Fabaceae > Gastrolobium > Gastrolobium bilobum. The sequence continues at coordinate 25,175 of NW_026897850.1, read as the reverse complement.
TTCTTTATTATTCTGGCAATATTGAGGGTGTGGCTTTTCCATTATGTTCTTGCTTTTCTTTTCTTTTGATTTCGTTTTTCTTTTCTTTTTTCTTTTCTTGAAAATACAGCATGTTTCTTTTTTTTTCTTGAAAATAGAAGATTGAGGGTGTGGCTTGTCAACAGTTCCTTGTCAATACCATACGAAATATATATGTTTCTTTCTTTCTTTTTCTTTATTATTCTGGCAATATTGAGGGTGTGGCTTTTCCATTATGTTCTTGCTTTTCTTTTCTTTTGATTTCGTTTCTTTCTTTTTCTTGATAACTGTGGATGTTCGATTGTATGCTTTTGTTTCTGTCTGCCCAGACATCATATTCTTGCTGATATTTCTTGCTGATATTCGACTGTGTTCTTTTTTCTTTTCTTTTTTCTTTTCTTGAAAATACAGTATGTTTCTTTTTTTTCTTGAAAATAGAAGATTGAGGGTGTGGCTTGTCAACAGTTGCTTGTCAATACCATACGAAATATATATGTTTCTTTCTTTCTTTTTCTTTATTATTCTGGCAATATTGAGGGTGTGGCTTTTCCATTATGTTCTTGCTTTTCTTTTCTTTTGGTTTCGTTTTTCTTTTCTTTTTTCTTTTCTTGAAAATACAGTATGTTTCTTTTTTTTTTTCTTGAAAATAGAAGATTGAGGGTGTGGCTTGTCAACAGTGGCTTGTCAACAGTTGCTTGTCAATACCATATGAAATATATGTTTCTTTCTTTCTTTTTCTTGATTTCATTTCTTTTTTTTTCTTGATAACTGTGGATGTTCGATTGTATGCTTTTGTTTCTGTCTGCCCAGACATCATATTACTGGACTATTAACTGGTTTTTTTGTTTTTTAATTTTGTAAATTTGATTTTGTCTAGTTGAGTTTGTTAATTTTTTCAGTTGGTGTTTTATTTAACAAAACTAACATTGGATATATTTAGATATGTGGGTTTTCTATTTTATTTATTTTTTAAATATCTATGGTTTCGATTGGAATGATAACATGTTGGTTTTTCATCATGTTGAAGATGATGAAAAAGCTGAGAAGATGGAAGAGGATGAAGATGAGGATGAAGCTGAGATGATGGAAGAAGATGAGGATGAATATGGGAGATGGGATGCAAGTAGATGAGGATGAAGCTGAGAAGATGGAAGAGGATGAAGATGAGGATGAAGCTGAGATGATGGAAGAAGATGAGGATGAATATGGGAGATGGGATGCAATGGGAGATGGGATGCAATGGGAGATGATGACCCAACCAGCCTGTATTGTTTGGCAACACTCCTACAAAGGTGTCATTACCTAGGTATGGTACTTCTGCCCTTTCTTTTCTTTTCTTTTCTTTTCTTTTTTTCTTGAAAATGTTTGATTATATGCTGATATTTCTTGCTTGAAAAGATTGAGTATGTGGATTTCTTGCTGATATTCGACTGTGTTCTTTCCTTTCCTTTTTTTTTCTTGAAAATAGAGATTGAGGGTGTGGCTTGTCTTTTGTCAATACCATATGAAATATATGTTTCTTTCTTTCTTTTTCTTTATTATTCTGGCAATATTGAGGGTGTGGCTTTTCCATTATGTTCTTGCTTTTCTTTTCTTTCGATTTCGTTTCTTTTTTTTCTTGATAATACAGTGGATGTTCGATTGTGTGCTTTTGTTTCTGTCTGCCCAGACATCTTATTACTGGACTATTAACTGGTTTTTTTGTTTTTTGATTTTGTCTAGTTGAGTTTGTTAGTTTTTTCAGTTGGTGTTTTATTTAACAAAACTAACATTGGATATATTTAGATATGTGGGTTTTCCATTTTATTTATTTTTTAAATATTAATGGTTCTTTCTTTCTTTCTTTCGTTTTTTTTTCTCGCAATATTTAGATGTTGGTTTCGATTGGAATGATAACATGTTGGTTTTTCATCATGTTGAAGATGATGAAAAAGCTGAAAAGATGGAAGATGATGAGGATGAAGCTGAGGAGATGGAAGAAGATGATGATGATGAAAAAGCTGAGAAGATGAAAGAAGATGAGGATGAAAATGAGGATGAAGCTGAGAAGATGGAAGAAGATGAAGATGAGGATGAAGCTGAGAAGATGGAAGAAGATGAGGATAAAGATGATGAAAAAGCTGAGAAGATGGAAGAAGATGAGGATGAAGTTCATGTAGAACTTGAGAAAGGTCTTAACCAAGAGGACCGATCAACCCAAAAGCAGTCTCGGGTTGTTTGGACCGAAGAGCTACATCGGTCGGTGTTTTGTGGCCGCTGTTAATGACTTGGGTGTTGACAGTAAGTTATTCACTCTTTCTCTACAATGCAAAGTAGTTGTTATCTTAATTGTTATTAATTGCTACAATTGGTCAATCAATTGATGTTTCTGCTTTATTTTAGCAATACTTTTATTATATTTTTGTGTAGAAATAGCAATCAAATCCTAATAATATTACAATGTGAAAACTAGTTCCATCACCTCTCTTTGCAAACTTTATTTCCACAAGTGTCTTCACATCCACTGCCCAGAATCCAACCATAATTCTTCGAACATCTGTCTCAGCCCCACTTGGATATATAATTTCTGTCATAATATTGGAATCTGCACCAAAATAAAAAATGGCTTCTCCGTTGTTAATACCAGTGTGCATTTCCAAATAACAAACAAATCCACTGCCCATGTATTCCTCTATTTCAGTAATCCTTTCCTTGGAGTAAGCTAATATACTTATTTGGCATCTCTCGAAAACTGAACAAATCAAAATTCAAATTTTCCTTAATTCGATCATGATTAATTTGGTCTCATAAGAGCTGGAAGCTGCCCAATTGGTCCCAACTGTGTCTTCCATTCGCTGCCAAAAATGGAACAATGATGCCTTTTTCCATTCCTGTGAAAACTCTGGGTTTTTTTTTTGTATTGCAAAAGTATATGTTTGCTGTATTTTTCCAATTGCTGTATTTTTTTGTTCAACATTATTTTGAATGCTTTCTCAAATACTCTTCCTAATCTGTAGTGCACTGGAGTAGATGTCATGGCATTATTGTTAATGAAGTCTGACACATTTGTATGTTCTTTTGATTGCAGAGGTTGTACCTAGAAAAATTCTTCAATTGATGAAGGCTGAGAAGCATCTTACTAGGGCGCATGTGGCCAGCCATCTGCAGGTATTTTTTTCTTTTCCTTTCTGCTTTAATTTCATAAAACCATAGTTTTTCATTTATAGAACTTTATTTGTTTTTTTAATTGCTGCAGAAATAAAGACTTCGACTGAAAAGAATCAGGTCTAAGGCAACCCAGCAAGTCAGTCCTTTTAAATATCCTCTTCATCTGGTGAGATGATTAGTCCTAGGCAAACAAGTAATATTGTGCCATTTCAGGGGTTGGCTGACCAAAGCCAGGATGGCAGTTATGCTTCACATCTTACCAATTTAAGCTCAATAGGCTCAATCTTAAATGAAGACTTGGACTTGGACTTTGATTCTGACTTTGATCTTTATGATCCTACACAAATGATTGACTCGGATTATTACACAAATGATTGACTCGGATTATTTGTTGTCTATGTAGTTGATAACACCAATTATTTGTTGTCTATGTAGTTGTAAATGGGATTCAAATTTAATTCTTTGGCTTCCCAGATTTGTTCTCTACTGAGATTGACCTCCATTCATTTGTATTTTCTTTGAGTTTGTATAACCAACAAGTCACGTAACCATGCATTCTTTCTATTTTTATACTTTTATTTTCACTATTGTTCTTGTTTGGTTAATAATTAGTCTGATCAACATCGACATTTTTTGTGAATGATTGAACAAGATTATTTGTAAAGACTGATGAGTCTAATGTGGATGGAAAATTTAGCTTTCTAAAATTTTTGTGAATGATACCGAAGTGTCAATTACTAGTATAAATGTCCATAGATTATTCAATATGTTAATGTTTTTGAGTTATATAAGAGGAGTAGATAACTCTTTGGATCATATAGCCTCAAATTATGATTGAGCAGGGTTACATAAAAGGGACAAGAGTAAAGGGGGTAAAATTGTTCTATTTACATGTTTCAGCAAGTGCTTACAGTGGTACTTACATGTAATTGACCTACGAAGGAGCATCAACATGAATCAAACTCACGACGATTTAGTAAAAATTATCAACAAGAGTTGTTATATTTTTTGAAAAGGAGTAATTATTCTACCTAATTGATAAAAACATATATGACGTAAGAAGATGACAAATATATATGATACATGGACTTGTATAGAGATGACACTAGTCCACTACCATATTCTGAAACAGAAATGTCTTAATAATATATATATATATATATATATATATATATATATATATATATATATGAAAGGTGGAGAAATGTCTTTAATATATATTTAATGATTTTTAATATTTTCTTTCCTCTGTATAATTAGAAGCAGAGAGACCTAAAATAAAAGTCATCTAATTTAAAATGACAATTAATTGTTTACAAAAAAAAATGACAATTAATTTTTATAAAAGGGTATGAGACACCGTGTAGGTGTGCATTTAAAACTCAGCAATACTTGTATTTTAGGAAAAAAAGGAAAAGAAGAAAGTTCACTTCAATTATGCATGTGTACGAGGTTAGCTGTGTATACTATGTAGGCTATTTGACCATTTTTGGGCTTTATCATGTGTATTTTCAGAGATGATCTTCAAGGTAAAGTGGCTGATATTGAAAGTGTAAATTATCTCGAATCCAGTACTTGATTCTTGAAAGGTAAAAATGATTGAAATTATTAGGTGTGGTGGGACTTATGCTATCCGTTAGGGGTGATAATAAGGCCAAGGGCCTATCAGGGGCCTTAGGCCCGGCCCGTTTCGGCTCGGCTCGTCTTTTTTTATTATTAAGCCCAGACTTATACTCATGCAAAAGCTTTTTTATTTAAAAGGCCTCAGGCTTTCATAGCCAAGCCCGGCCTTGAAGCCTTGGAGGCTGGCCAATATACATTAAATTTATTTATTTTTTATATTTTTATATTAATCATTTCAACATCCTTTTCTCAGTTTTCTGTCTCTGCTCTATCTCTTCTCCCCGATCTAAGTCATGTTCATCATCTATTTTTATAAGCCATGCGGATTCCACGACTTATAATGATGCTTATGGCGGCGACCGTGGAAGAAAAATTAATGTAAAATGTGGAAGAAAATTTATTGGTGGGGTTCAAATCTAGTGTAAAAAATCTAGAATATTAAGAAATGTGGAAGAAAATTTAATGTAAAAAATCTAGAATGTGGAAGAAAATTAAGGAAAAGCAACGTAAAATAAAGTAAAGGTGATGTTGTTATTTTGATTTTTTAATATTAATGTTTTTTTATTATAAAAGAAACAACTATTATTTTCTTACAAAAAAATACATATCAGTGCATGATTAATGGGCTGAATACGGCTACAAATTGGAATGTAAGGTTTTTATTTTTAATAAATAAACAAGCCACAGGCTTGAGACAGGCTTTTATTTTTTGTAAACGAACCAGGCCACAGGCTAATATTATATTCGTAACAGGTAACAGGCTAAGGCCAGTCTGACACGTTTAAATACAGGCTTGGCCCGTTAAGATCAAAGCTCGGCTCGGCTCGGCCCGTTAACACCCCTACTATCTGCCACATGATCTTTCTCATTTTTGGTGTTTATTTTTCAAACGTCCTTTTATTTTTCCATTTGGATGGTTTATATTTCTATCTAAGTTTTGAATTTCGATGATGCAGATTCTGCAAAGGACAGAGATATTTTCTGAATTCACTGTCCCCATCCTTTACTTTCACCTCAACTTCATCAAGCACTTTCATAACTCATAGCTATATGTTGAATTGCGAATTGGGTCAACCACATTCCGCTATGGTGGGATGATAGAAAATAATGACAAAGGAAAGAAGTTAGACGAAAATTGCTAATGAAATCAACAGCTAAATAAAATAAAGGCAATAATGGTGAATCTCATACCATTGAAAAGAAGCCTAAAGCTATTTTGTTGGTTATTACTCTAAAGTAGCAAATGCATAATTAATGTAACGAATTTATGTTAAAGTGAGGAATAACAAAGTGGCAATAGTTTTCCTAGTTTCTCATGTTGCAGAAGAAATTATTCCTCTTCTGCATACCCATTAAATATACGGGACTCATTATATTAAAGAAAAAAGATGGATGAGACATTTTTATGAGTCTGAAATAGGGGAATAGTTTCTCCGGAGAAATCAATTTCCATTCAATTATATGACAACATGGTTTATTTTATCTCATTGATTGCTTGTCTTGGAGGATTACGTAAAGATTTTTTGTTCTTTCCATTATAGTTGATTATATAGTGTAGAAGTTGGGAGCGGTAGATGGATCAGGGATGGAAATTTCAGATAAGGTTTTGGTGATGCCTGTTTGCTACTGTCACAATTTTAATTAATGACAAATGATTGACTTATATGAAATTTTGGCTCGTGGACAGGCCCTATCTCGTGGGATTATATAAGTTTTTGGCTCATGCAGGCTTTTTTATTTGTAGGATTTTTTGCCTTAACTCGTGCGAGCTAGGGCCTAACAGGAAGAGATAGCCTGTTTTGATGACTCTACTTTATATGTAAATTTAGGGGTGACAATATGGGTTGAGCACGACGGCAGTGGCGGAGCCAGCATGACATGTTAGCAAGTGCCAAAAAATTCAGCTAGTGCCCAAATAGCTACGGTTCTTTGGCTACGACCAAAACGTGGCTAATTTTCAAAAAATTTGAACAGAATTTGCTACTTTTCAAATGTAGCTAAATGAACGTGGCTAAATAAGCCAGTGCCAAGGCAACTGTAGGCCACAACGTGGCTCCGCCACTGCCCGGCGGGTCAACCCGCCAAAACGGGACGAGTTGGGTTGAGATTTTCAACCCACCAACCCACTTCAACCCGCCCCGCCTAGAAGTGGGTCAAAACGGGTTGACCCGTTGGGTTATATATATATATATATTTTACGATTAAGTAGTATTTCATTTATCATTAAATTTTTGTGATATCCAATTTTTTTTTTACATTAGTACTTCTTAGAAAAAATAAAGAATAACAATTTTATTTATGACAAATGTTATCTTTATATGGAGACGAATGAGTTCCTAAAGAATGTTTTGACAAATATTAGTATACATTTAAGATTGAGATTGAGAAAAATTAAAAGAAGTGTGAAATAAAATAAAATAATATTAGAAAAATTAATAAAATATAATTTATTTTCAAATTTTAATTATTTATTTTTTTAATTGACGGGTTGGTGGGTTGACCCGCCAACCCACCATAAAACGGGGTGAGTTCATTTTTCCCACCCATATTTAATGGCGGGTTAACCCGCCCTGTCCCGTTTTTGGCGGGTTGGTGGCGGGGCGGGGCGGGCCAACCAACGTTAAAAGCATGTTTATAGTACTCACATTTAATCAACAACGAAAAACCATTGTTAAAAGTAGGGGGGTGTAAATAGGCTGGATAGAGATAGGCTTTAGCTTAAATAGGTCAGACACATGTAAAATACTTTAGGCATGGCCAGATTCGTTAGCTTGTGCACGCCCAAATTATAAATTTAGCATGACGTATATTTAAAAAACAAAAGTCTTGACATAGACTTGTTAGCCTGTTTAAGCCTACAAGACGTTCAATAATTAAAGAAAATAATTAAAATAACATAATTTTATTATTCAAAACCATTAAAATAATAATTTATTTATTTAATTTAAAATAAATAATATAAAATAGGTCGGCCTATAAGTTTATAGGCCCTCTATGTAAAAGAAAGTCTATGAGATACTTTCTAAATAATTTTTTTAAGATCCGAAACTGTTCTATAATTTAATTCTTTCATTGAGTAGTTAATAATAATAATTTATTCCCCCCTCCTCTCCTTCTACGGTAGTATAGTATAGGATATAGAATCAGATATATTAATTAGCATTTTAATTAACATTTATTTATTTAGAATTAAGAAATCCCTCCCTCCTCGATGTATGTAAGTGACAAAACAAAGATGGATTGGATATTTGGATTGGATTGGGCCCAAAACAAAACAAAACAAAGATGATGCTGCTGAAAATAACACCCGACCCAAGTCCATCCATTGCATTGCTTTTACTAAGTGTAGTGTAGTGTCTGATTGTCAAGTCAAGTGTGGCCCTCTCCAATGCAAATCAATGTAATGTGCTTTGGACACTTGACCACGCGCGCGCTTTTTAGCAGGTAATCTATAATAATTTGATTTCAGCGCAAATATTATAATTTAAAGTTTTATTATAATTAATTAAAGATGGATTGGATTGGGCCAAAACAAAACTGATCAAAATAACCAACCATTGCTCTTAGTCTCTCTCACCTCTCAATGCATAATCCGAAACATGCAGATGCAGTCTCATCTCAGATCACAAATTTACAATTTACAATTTTCAAAGATTTTTCATCTAAAATTGGGCGGGATTTAATTTAATAACACTCACTCATTCCTCTCTTTCTTCTCTCTCTCTCTCTCTCTCTCTCTCTCTCTCTCTCTCTCTCCACCAAAGAAAAACCCTAAGCCTAGCCCCCTTCTCTTCTCTTCTCTTCTCTTCAATCAAGCTCAGCTCAACTCACAATAACAATACTGTTGAAGATCTTGTTCAACAAGATAAGCTACCAACTACAAGCAGCTCCTCAACTCACAGGAAAGGAACTTTCTTTCGCCTCTGCTTTTATTTCATTTCATTTCATTTCGTTGGTTCTACCATTTATTTTAAGTGTGTTATTGCATTTTTTTCTTTTTTCTTTTTGTTTCAGCGACCATAAAACATGTATTTTTATTTGTATTTGTAGCTCAGCTTAAAAAAGACACTGAACAGAGGCATTTCTCCTCTTGATGGCACCCGACTCTGAGCCTCTTGAGTTGAGATTCTTCTCAAAAATCTTCCTTTACTTGCTGCTGAGGATAAGGTAACTTCCGATACCATACCATACCATACCTTTATTTTTTCTTAAATCCTCATTATTAATACTGTACGTCATGTATTTGTTTGTGCTCTATAGTCTATGGTTTATTCATTGTATCTGTATTGTTACTTTTGTTTGTAGTGATAAGTTTTTTTATAACTGAATGAATCTTAGAAGCTCAGTTTCAGTTCACTCAGTATTATTACTTTGCCTCTGCTTTTAAAAAGTATATAACAGGAGCTTAATAGTTGTTTAAGTTTAGTGTGTGATTAATTTAAAGAGAAGAAAATAAATAAAAAAATGGATTTGAAAAATTTCTTAATAAGATTGAAGTTTAATTGCGCTGTTTGTGTTACTTTATTTAGGGAATAGGAGAGATGCTAGACTACTGTTCTGTTGATCGAAGATCAGAGTCAGATCCTCAGAGCACCTAATGTTGTGATTTGACAAGAGAGCTTTATTGGTTATTAATTGCGCACTTCTTCTTTTTTTTGCTTCCTTGCTTCTCTCCTGAGCTCATACCTTTCTCTCTCTCTCTCTACGTGTCTCTCTCTTTCACTTTCTCAAAATCTTGGCTTCTTAGGGAATTTTGAAGCTTTTTTTGTTTCCAAAAAATGATAGTGTTATTATATTAAAACTATCTAGCTGTGCTGTGTAGCACTGTATCATTCATTCACCTATTCTGTAGTCTATAATCCTTGTATCTTTTCCCCCAAAGAGAGTCCTAGCTACTGATATCGATGTATTCTCTTGTTTACTCGTACATATATGTTTTCATTGTTTAATTTTAATTTTCACTGGCATCTAGCTTAAACGTAAAAAATGTAATTTAATTGGGCGGGATTTAATTTAATTACACTAACTCATTCCTCTCTTTCTTCTCCCTCTCTCTCTTCTCCACCAAAGAAAAACCCTAAGTGTAACACCCTCTCTTGTAGGCCTCCAAGAGAGTTGTTTGCTAAGCGGAATTAGAGTTCTTTAATAGTATTTTAGAGACTGAAAAAATATCGCTTTTACATTACCAATTAAAACTAAAGCGGGGATCTGGTTAATTACAAAAATCAGAGTACGCAAAATTTCTTAAACTTACTGAAAATATAAATTTCCTGATAGACCTTGCTGTCTTTAAAAATTTGTATAAAATCCAGTTCAACGATTCAAAAAAATATTCTTTGCAATATGGAAACTAGACATCTGGGGCTTCACGGTCATATAAAATAATAGTGATTTGGAGTTCGGCCGCCCCTCGAAACATAACTCGCAAATTAAGGGATAAAACAGTGAAAATATCACAAACGTCCTGGCTGGAAAAATTTCATAATAAATCAAGCTTTCAGAATTTCTTTGCAAGGTTTATATATAATGAAACTAGACACCTGGGGCTACGCGTGCATATAAATTATAAGAAAATCGGAGGTCCGTAGCCCCAGTACGACAACTTACAAAGTGCTCGCAAAGACTTTTCAAAACTCAGCATTTAAATAACATGTCAAAATCCTTTTCGCAAACGTTTCAACATCTGTTTTCAAAATACTTGCTGGTCATAAAATCGTAATGCAATAATAAAATCATAGTTCACAGTAATAAAAGCTTCTCAATTTCATACAGTCATCCATAAAATATCACATCAATAGCAGCATGCCCAAAACAGTAGAAGCCAACAGCAAATACCCAAGTCCTCAAAAGCTTTTACGTCCTCCTGCCATTTTGTAAAATTAGCAGCCCAAAGGGGTGAGAGAAAATCCCAGTAGTGTGGCAACAAAACCATAATGCAACAATATTAACTAGGCACAAAATCATAAATAGTCACTTCAAACATTTAATCCTTTTCATAATATATCATAACGCGTATATAACGCCCTTTTTCCTTTACGCTCATAGCACCGTCGTGCGCGTAGCATCACAGTGGGTATTCCTAATGGCTCCCATGAAGGTGAATCCCACTGTGGAACCTATGCGGACTAAAGCCAAGTGTCCCCTCTCCTGGTACCAGGCATGCCTATATGATGCATGCTCAGTCACATGTCCTCAATACAAATATATATATATTCAAGATGTCATGAATCAAGTGTACATGCCATGTTATGCAATCGCACCCAACAGAAAAATGTATTATGATGTAAAATGCATGCATATATCATATCATCCTTTCATATTCTTACCATTGGCTCATCATCATCATAACATACATAGAACAAATGTGAGCAACACATCACAATTCCATACACTAGCCAATAGTCACATTAGGTAATACCGCCTACACATACCTCAAACGTCACAATAAATTTTACCAGGCAGCAGCGTATAATTCCAAGTTTCAAGAGTTTTTCGCACCTAGTATACAGCGTAACAAAATCAGAATGCATTCCAACCATTCCTAACAAATATAATCAATTTTCCCATGCTCAAATGCCTTTGCACCTATTCGGCCATTAGAGTCCTTTTCAAAAAAAATATTCTGACTTCAATAATAATTTTCTAACGTCTAATCATTGATTAATTACCCTCAAACAGAACCGGTTTAGGCACAAAGAACGTTTTGAAGGTCCCATCATATACTTTCCATTTTCCTACTCATAAGTTGCGCAAGAATGAGGGCCTATAATCATGTCGTCTAGGTAATTAAGAAAAGAAATATAACACCTCAAAGCTTTACTAAAACAACATCGGTTTATCACATAGGAGTTCATGACAATTTATTCCAATTTGTAATTCTACAAGACTGAATGACGTGCAGGAGGGCCTAAACTCATACTGTATTTTTATTTCAAGAAAAACCTAATATATATCAGAATTTTACCAAGAGAGAATGGGCTGGTCTATGCATTAATTCGGAGCTTATTCAAAAATTCAACTTCCTCATACATAGTACACTACAAGAGCCTAATCATGCTGTTCAAATTGCATTGTTTCATGAATTCTCAAAGACATAATTCAAGTCAGAATCGGTTTCATGTACCAACCATTTAAGATGACTTATTCTAATGCATTTACTCCATATTGAGTGCGCTAAAAAAAAAGTCCAAGGATGCTGTTTTGTTATTTAATTTGTAACAGCCCAAAATTGATTACAAGGTTATCCAACGTTTATTTTTCATGCTTACCACCAGGGTCCATCGAATTTTTAAAGCAGAAACACGAGGTATAAATTTTCTAGACTAAAACTTGCTAGGCTGCTCATTAATCGGCCAATGTTTTCAACAGAATTTTTCTTTTATTTTTCATTCTTCCTAATATAAACAAAACTGAACAGCAAGAACGCAAACAGTAAGAACACAGGGAAATCACTTACTGTTCCTCGCCCACAACCAAGAAATCAACTCTAAAAATGGAGAGCTTCTACTACCCAAAGCTCCACACGGTCCAACCTAGCAGCGTACAAGGAATATGAAGGCTTCCCAAAACAAAAGCTTTTTCAAACAACAAACCAGACCCCATGAGAACCGTATTTGGAATAGGAAATGATAAGAGGATAGCAAACACTCACCTCTTTGAGAATGGTTTTCGGCCAGCAAAGGAAGAGAGACGAGGCGTTGAATTATTCTGATTTCTTGCTCTTGGAGCTCTCGGTTTTAAGGGAGAAGGAAAGGATGGTTTGTTAAATTTATTTATTTATATTTTTTTTTCTTGATGACCCAACTTCACTAAAGTCACGGTTTATTAAGTGGAAGGAAGGGAATGATTTTGCTGGGTTTGTTGTTGTTTCTGGTTTAAGACTTCAGTCTGTATTCTTTTCTACAGAAATCAGCGCATGAGGGGTAAGAGGATAGGAGTTTTGATACAGAATACAAAGACTACACCAAACAGAATTTGTCCAATACTTTCTACTCCTTTCAACTGCTGAGAGGGTGAGGAGGAGTGAGGTGTTCCAGCCAATGAGATAGCATGCAAACTGCGTTCTCTTCTCTTATTGGATGCATGCTAGGGGCTGAACAAGTTTTGAATTAAAGCTGAAAAATTTATTCAAAGCAGTAAGCAATCAGACTCCTTTTTGGAGCTCTCTAAGCGCATGTGATGAAAGAAGTAAAGAGAGGCTGACTTGGTTTCACTAAATGAACTTAAACAGAATTTTTTTTTCCTATTTCACTATCCTAGACGCACAAAGGAGAGAAGGTGGGGTTCTTGCCATGTGGAGATTTCAACCAATGGGAGACTGCCATGATGGGATCTCTTAAGTTGGGATAAGATTAGGGCAAAGAGTGAATGAGCTTGGGCTGACTCATGGATGTTTCTTAAGGCCCTATACGTTCGGCCCACTAGGCTTAGGAATCATGAGTTTACAAATTCAGTTGCTTTGTTATTTTATGACTATCCCAAGAGTTACTAAGTTCCCTGTCTTGTAAATGATTTTAATTCCTTCTACATGTTACCATTACCTTTATTTATACACTTATAATAAAATTTTCACATGCCTAAAATAAATTCTCACCTATCATAATTCAAGTAAATTCCCTAACTCAATATTAATTCCATACTAATAGCAAAATAATTCGAAGACCAACGTATATTATATGTAATTCAAATTCTCTCACTTGCATTCTCATGCCTTATCGTATTTTATATATTTTTCCTAATTACGTGGGATGTTACATTCTCCCCACCAAATTTTGAAGTTTGTCCTCAAACTTCGCCTTACCATCCTAAAATTAGTCTAAGTCTAACACTTACCATCATGCTAACATACTCTCACACATACTTCTTATTCAGACTTCGATCTTTTAATTAAAATCATAACAAAATTCCACATTAATAAACTTGCAAGAAATCTAGTAACCACGACAACACACCTTACATCCAACATTTCAATAAAAAGGATCTTCATCAAATCACAAATTTTCTATCCAATTATTTACTCATATCATGTTAATGATGTCTCCCATATAGTTCGTCAAAACACCCATATGAGGAAACTTCCTCGAGCTTTTCGCTGTCCTAGGTACCTCAAATGTAATTGATTTCACTGATCAGGGCACCCATTAACGATGATACGAGCCTTTCAATTATTGGTACACGAAGAAAAATCTCAACACAACCCTTACCTAACTCACCAAAATATACAAAGTCTTACTAGGGTGCATTCTCAATAGTTATGTTAAAAGTTCCTAGTTATAATGGAATTAATATACAAAGAACAAACACAATCCTATACATATACAGCAACAATTCAAAGTTATTCAAACAATTGCCTACTCACATACAACATGCAGCAAGATATTGGTGCAATGAGAATATTTGAAAGACAATCATAACACTCCATGACATACTGAAACATTTTAAATAAACATCAGACCTACAAACATGAAACTTAAACAACAAATTTTATTTCTTTTTATTAAACAGCTGCTAACCCAAATAAGTGCACTTACCAAAAGGTTTAACTTTCACATCATGCAATCAGCTTTCACATTAGATTTCCACAATTGATGCAAGTAACAGAAAAATTTCTTCGTGATACTTGTTCGAGTAACATATATATAAAAATAATAAACAATTTGACAACTAGTAGTTACCACAACCAAAGACAGAAAATTTTTCATACCAGCTTACTTCTAAAAATTGAATTATTCATGTTGTTTTAAATAAAAGAATGATTTATTTCGGAATTAAGCTTTTAACAGAAAAATATCACTTTCAGTTTCTAAACAGAAAAGTTTCAGTGCAACAGAAACATATAGTAGATGGGCAAGGTTCAAGGTCCGACCTTTCAAAATTAAATCCTCCTTTAAATCCAATTACAGTTCAACACCATGAGAAATACTAAGCACCATCAAGTCATTTAGTTTATAGTATAAATAAAGTATACAAAATTAATTCAAACAACCTACATGCCAAATACAAAGTATTTCGTCAAAGCATATTATCTTTCAGTCCTCTTTAGTCAGTCCAAAATGGCCAAAAGAATTTCAAGTGCTAATAGAACTACTTACCCATATGTCCACTTAAGTCAAGAACCACCTAACACTCTGCTTAAGAGTTCCAAATTAAAATGCCTCAAATAAAAACACTGATCTAACAGCAAGGATTCATATTAATTTTATTTCTATGGTTTGCATACACATGCAATAAGATCAAGAGAATGGCTGATCCTAGGATTTATTATAGAGTAAAAATTTCTTCCCATAGTGTGTGCTACTTCATTATTTTCTCTCTATAATCTGATCCTATCTTACATATATTAACACGTAAACATTAGATGACTTCATTTATCTCATTCAAAGGAATTATCGACTCAGCTTTGACCGTCCAAAACAAAATAACACACAACACATTAAAATTTTAACGAAATGGTTATGAACAAGTATGTGAAGGTTTCCAAACAGAAACGGGGACAAGACATATTATACCCAGTCCAAGAAGAAAAGAAAAAAAATACCCATATAGTCAATGACACACTGAATACTTAATGGTAGAAGTAATCACCTTTCAACATCATAAGTCATACCAATAAAAACATGAAGTAAAGGGATTCAAAACAACCAACATCAACAACCATAGACTCATTGATAAAATGGAGTGACAGACATAGTGATGGGTTCAATTAAAACTATGCACCAAAATAAAGTTTACGGTTAACTGATTAGTATGTGAAGACAACATAATGATAGATTCAAATAAAATCAGTCATACTTGTAAGCACGGTTTGATTAAGGCAAGTTGACACCCAAGATAAACAACATGTAATTTATATCGCATGCAAGCTACAACATAGTACCCTATACGTCAATCAACTTATGTAATTTAGGTTCTTAATATGATTTCATATCGTTCCTATGTCAAGCTTTCTATATACCAACTACATTCTCCGTATATAGAACTTAGTTCACAGCTACTCAAAATTCTTATAAGTTTAAACATTCTTGGTGAAATTTGAAACTTAGACTACACAATACAATTGCATACAATTACACCATTATTGATTTAACATTCCCCAATCAAGCCATTTTCATCTGCACAATCGTACCTATGTATTATTCTTTCAAACAAAAAATTAAGCAAGAAAGAGTTTCAATTACAGGCATTCTGTTTTTGCAAGTACTTGGTATTAATTAGAATTTTCAAATATTTAATCCTATCAACACAAGAAAGTCTATCAATACAATCAAAGATCGTTCTTAGACATGTCCTAAATAATCACAAAATACCAACCAAATCAATGCATACTATTCAAATTGACAAACATTACACACATAATACGTAGAGGGATAAAATCAATTGCACTCATACACACCACCTCTTAATTCACGGTTTCATCCTTAGAATTAATGACTAAACTTTCTCAAGAATGATGTCTAGTGCCACTTCACCATTGGAAGGTTTATAGGAAAGTAAACTCACTAGTTAAACTTTATCTAGTTCACTCTATTTCCTAGGAGCATGAATTAATTTTACTTATACAAGTGTTCCATCCCTAGCTAAAGTGGTTGAATCACGGTTTTCAAGTGGAGATAACAAGTTCACATAAAGCTAGATAACTTCATCCTAACTCTATGCTACGATATACATGTGAGGATATAAATTAAGGAACAATTATGCAACAAAATCATCATAACCAAATTGTTAAAACAGAAACCATAATAAATCTGAATTCAGCCAACAATTTCTATCACCCCAACTAGGCACTACCACAAGCACATAAATATTTATATGTATACCAAAGAATCAGTTTGTATCAATAATCATCCTAATTGAATTGTTAAAGAAATAATCATGACAAATCCAAATTCGAAAATTAAGGTTATATCCAAGTCCAAACGGCTTATTATCCTTCATAACTTCAAATATTACCACATCTAGGTAATTCATAAATCAGACTGGACATCTGCAACGACAATCCTTAATTAAAGGGACTTATTATCATCCATAATTTTCAACCACCCCAAAATATTCACCACAAATTCAAACATATACTTTGTACATATCATCCATAAGAAAACAGAATTCATATTTAATCAATAATTCAGGGAACGGTTCTTACTTACACACATAGTGCTCAAGCACTATGCTCCCCGTAATAACCATGAGTGTGCACATACTCCTTTCGCGGCCGTGAGTTGATCAGGCTCACTACCAAGCAAGAAAATGGGCATAGCCATGCTTAATACCGGTACTACTAGCATTATCACACCTCCAACATAAAATAATTTCAACTAGAACACTTCACATTTAATTTCAAAAATCAGAAAAGCAGCGAGCTCATACAAGAATTCATACAATCAAATAACAACACTCACATATCAACCAAAAATCTTTCATCATTCTCAAACACCTTGAATCAAAACTGCTCTGATACCAATTAGTGTAACACCCTCTCTTGTAGGCCTCCAAGAGAGTTGTTTGCTAAGCGGAATTAGAGTTCTTTAATAGTATTTTAGAGACTGAAAAAATATCGCTTTTACATTACCAATTAAAACAAAAGCGGGGATCTGGTTAATTACAAAAATCAGAGTACGCAAAATTTCTTAAACTTACTGAAAATATAAATTTCCTGATAGACCTTGCTGTCTTTAAAAATTTGTATAAAATCCAGTTCAACGATTCAAAAAAATATTCTTTGCAATATGGAAACTAGACATCTGGGGCTTCACGGTCATATAAAATAATAGTGATTTGGAGTTCGGCCGCCCCTCGAAACATAACTCGCAAATTAAGGGATAAAACAGTGAAAATATCACAAACGTCCTGGCTGGAAAAATTTCATAATAAATCAAGCTTTCAGAATTTCTTTGCAAGGTTTATATATAATGAAACTAGACACCTGGGGCTACGCGTGCATATAAATTATAAGAAAATCGGAGGTCCGTAGCCCCAGTACGACAACTTACAAAGTGCTCGCAAAGACTTTTCAAAACTCAGCATTTAAATAACATGTCAAAATCCTTTTCGCAAACGTTTCAACATCTGTTTTCAAAATACTTGCTGGTCATAAAATCGTAATGCAATAATAAAATCATAGTTCACAGTAATAAAAGCTTCTCAATTTCATACAGTCATCCATAAAATATCACATCAATAGCAGCATGCCCAAAACAGTAGAAGCCAACAGCAAATACCCAAGTCCTCAAAAGCTTTTACGTCCTCCTGCCATTTTGTAAAATTAGCAGCCCCAAAGGGGTGAGAGAAAATCCCAGTAGTGTGGCAACAAAACCATAATGCAACAATATTAACTAGGCACAAAATCATAAATAGTCACTTCAAACATTTAATCCTTTTCATAATATATCATAACGCGTATATAACGCCCTTTTTCCTTTACGCTCATAGCACCGTCGTGCGCGTAGCATCACAGTGGGTATTCCTAATGGCTCCCATGAAGGTGAATCCCACTGTGGAACCTATGCGGACTAAAGCCAAGTGTCCCCTCTCCTGGTACCAGGCATGCCTATATGATGCATGCTCAGTCACATGTCCTCAATACAAATATATATATATTCAAGATGTCATGAATCAAGTGTACATGCCATGTTATGCAATCGCACCCAACAGAAAAATGTATTATGATGTAAAATGCATGCATATATCATATCATCCTTTCATATTCTTACCATTGGCTCATCATCATCATAACATACATAGAACAAATGTGAGCAACACATCACAATTCCATACACTAGCCAATAGTCACATTAGGTAATACCGCCTACACATACCTCAAACGTCACAATAAATTTTACCAGGCAGCAGCGTATAATTCCAAGTTTCAAGAGTTTTTCGCACCTAGTATACAGCGTAACAAAATCAGAATGCATTCCAACCATTCCTAACAAATATAATCAATTTTCCCATGCTCAAATGCCTTTGCACCTATTCGGCCATTAGAGTCCTTTTCAAAAAAAATATTCTGACTTCAATAATAATTTTCTAACGTCTAATCATTGATTAATTACCCTCAAACAGAACCGGTTTAGGCACAAAGAACGTTTTGAAGGTCCCATCATATACTTTCCATTTTCCTACTCATAAGTTGCGCAAGAATGAGGGCCTATAATCATGCCGTCTAGGTAATTAAGAAAAGAAATATAACACCTCAAAGCTTTACTAAAACAACATCGGTTTATCACATAGGAGTTCATGACAATTTATTCCAATTTGTAATTCTACAAGACTGAATGACGTGCAGGAGGGCCTAAACTCATACTGTATTTTTATTTCAAGAAAAACCTAATATATATCAGAATTTTACCAAGAGAGAATGGGCTGGTCTATGCATTAATTGGGAGCTTATTCAAAAATTCAACTTCCTCATACATAGTACACTACAAGAGCCTAATCATGCTGTTCAAATTGCATTGTTTCATGAATTCTCAAAGACATAATTCAAGTCAGAATCGGTTTCATGTACCAACCATTTAAGATGACTTATTCTAATGCATTTACTCCATATTGAGTGCGCTAAAAAAAAAGTCCAAGGATGCTGTTTTGTTATTTAATTTGTAACAGCCCAAAATTGATTACAAGGTTATCCAACGTTTATTTTTCATGCTTACCACCAGGGTCCATCGAATTTTTAAAGCAGAAACACGAGGTATAAATTTTCTAGACTAAAACTTGCTAGGCTGCTCATTAATCGGCCAATGTTTTCAATAGAATTTTTCTTTTATTTTTCATTCTTCCTAATATAAACAAAACTGAACAGCAAGAACGCAAACAGTAAGAACACAGGGAAATCACTTACTGTTCCTCGCCCACAACCAAGAAATCAACTCTAAAAATGGAGAGCTTCTACTACCCAAAGCTCCACACGGTCCAACCTAGCAGCGTACAAGGAATATGAAGGCTTCCCAAAACAAAAGCTTTTTCAAACAACAAACCAGACCCCATGAGAACCGTATTTGGAATAGGAAATGATAAGAGGATAGCAAACACTCACCTCTTTGAGAATGGTTTTCGGCCAGCAAAGGAAGAGAGACGAGGCGTTGAATTATTCTGATTTCTTGCTCTTGGAGCTCTCGGTTTTAAGGGAGAAGGAAAGGATGGTTTGTTAAATTTATTTATTTATATTTTTTTTTCTTGATGACCCAACTTCACTAAAGTCACGGTTTATTAAGTGGAAGGAAGGGAATGATTTTGCTGGGTTTGTTGTTGTTTCTGGTTTAAGACTTCAGTCTGTATTCTTTTCTACAGAAATCAGCGCATGAGGGGTAAGAGGATAGGAGTTTTGATACAGAATACAAAGACTACACCAAACAGAATTTGTCCAATACTTTCTACTCCTTTCAACTGCTGAGAGGGTGAGGAGGAGTGAGGTGTTCCAGCCAATGAGATAGCATGCAAATTGCGTTCACTTCTCTTATTGGATGCATGCTAGGGGCTGAACAAGTTTTGAATTAAAGCTGAAAAATTTATTCAAAGCAGTAAGCAATCAGACTCCTTTTTGGAGCTCTCTAAGCGCATGTGATGAAAGAAGTAAAGAGAGGCTGACTTGGTTTCACTAAATGAACTTAAACAGAATTTTTTTTTCCTATTTCACTATCCTAGACGCACAAAGGAGAGAAGGTGGGGTTCTTGCCATGTGGAGATTTCAACCAATGGGAGACTGCCATGATGGGATCTCTTAAGTTGGGATAAGATTAGGGCAAAGAGTGAATGAGCTTGGGCTGACTCATGGATGTTTCTTAAGGCCCTATACGTTCGGCCCACTAGGCTTAGGAATCATGAGTTTACAAATTCAGTTGCTTTGTTATTTTATGACTAGCCCAAGAGTTACTAAGTTCCCTGTCTTGTAAATGATTTTAATTCCTTCTACATGTTACCATTACCTTTATTTATCCACTTATAATAAAATTTTCACATGCCTAAAATAAATTCTCACCTATCATAATTCAAGTAAATTCCCTAACTCAATATTAATTCCATACTAATAGCAAAATAATTCGAAGACCAACGTATATTATATGTAATTCAAATTCTCTCACTTGCATTCTCATGCCTTATCGTATTTTATATATTTTTCCTAATTACGTGGGATGTTACACCCAGGCTAGCATGGAAACTGTTGTTATACGAAAACTCCACCAAAGGAAGGTACCTATCCCATGCCGAGCCCTGCTCCAACGTGCAAGCCCGCAACATGTCCTCCAAGTTCTGGATAGTCCGCTCAGTCTGTCCATCAGTCTGAGGGTGATAGGCGGTACTCAATCTCAACTGCGTACCAAAAGCTCCCTGCAGCGCCTCCTAGAACCGAGATGTGAACTTCGGGTCCCTATCACTGATGATACTCACGGGCACCCCGTGAAGCCTCACAATCTCGCGAACATACAATCTGGCCAACTGCTCTGTAGTGAAGCTCACCTTCACTGGAAGAAAATGGGCAGACTTCGTCAGTCTGTCCACAATGACCCATATCGAGTCACAGCCAACCTGAGTCTTCGGCAAACCCACAACGAAGTCCATGGAAATGCTCTCCCATTTCAACTACGGAATCTCAAGAGGTTGAAGTTTACCAGACGGCTTCTGGTGTTCAATCTTCACCTTCTGGCAAACCAAACACTTGGACACAAAGATAGCAACATCTTTCTTCATGCCCGGCCACCAGAAGTTCTTCTTCAAGTCTTGATACATCTTAGTAGCACCAGGGTGGATAGAAAACTAACCCTTATGGCCTTCTGCCATAATCTCTTCTGTCAACGGACCTCGAGGAACCACAATCCTCCGCTGGAAAAAAAGCAATCCATCATCATTCCAAGACACACCGTCTTGGTTCTTCACATAATCCAGACACTCTCTCTGAACTTGTGCCTCTTTAATCTTTTCTAACAGCTCGTTGACGACATCTGATGCTTCCAACCCGAGAAGTACGCTCGCACACGGAGCGGTCACTGCCAAGTGGCGGAACTTCTCAAGCACATCGAAGTTACCAAGTAGCAAACTGGATGAACTACTGGATTTCCGACTCAACGCATCGGCTACCACATTGGCCTTGCCAGGATGATACCTAAGCTCAAAGTCGTAGTCCTTTATGAACTCCATCCATCTCCTCTGCCTCATGTTCAACTCCTTCTGGTCGAACAGGTACTTCAAACTCTTGTGGTCACTGAACACCACAAACCTCAAACCAAAAAGATAATGCCTCCAAATCTTGAAAGCCAACACAATCGCAGCCAACTCCAAATCATGAGTCGGGTAGTTCTCCTCATGAGGCTTCAACTGCCTCGAAGCAAAAGCAACAGCTCTACCAGACTGCATCAGCATACAGCCCAGCCCCTTTCCAGAAGCATCACAGTAAAGCTCAAACTGCTCCTCAGGATCAGGAAGGATCAACACAGGTGAAGTCAATCTCTCCTTCAACTCCTGAAAGCACGCCTCACACTCGTGAGTCCACACAAATGGAGTCTCCTTTCGGGTAAGGCGAGTCAAAGGGAGGACCATCGTGGAAAAACCCTTGATGAACCTCCGATAGTAACCTGCCAAACCTAAGAAGCTCCTCACCTCCGTAGCTGTCTTGGGTCTCTCCCAATCCAACACGACCTCAATCTTGTTGGGATCCACTGCAACTCCATCCGCTGAAATCACATGCCCCAGAAACTTGACTGATTTGAGCCAAAACTCACACTTGGAAGGTTTAGCATAAAGCTTTTTCTCCTTCAGCACTTGCAGAACTATCCTCAGATGCTCCACATGCTCCTCCTCAGTCTTGGAGTAGATCAAAATATCATCAATGAAGACAATCACAAACTGAGCCAGATATGGCTGGAAAATTCTGTTCATGTAATCCATGAACACTGCCGGCGCATTTGTGAGTCCAAACGGAATCACCAAATACTCAAAATGACCGTATCTCGAACGAAACGCGGTCTTCGGGACATCCTCCGGCTTCACCCGAATCTGATGGTATCCGGACAGGAGATCAATCTTGGAATACACAAAAGCACCCCTGAGCTGATCCAACAGATCATCAATCCGAGGAAGAGGATACTTGTTCTTGATTGTCACCTTGTTCAACTGCCTGTAGTCGGTTTACAATCGCATTGTCCCGTCCTTCTTCTTCACGAAGATGACCGGTGCTCCCCAAGGAGACACACTCGGTCTAATGAAATCTTTCGCCGAAAGATCCTCAATATGCTTCTTCAGCTCAGCCAACTCCGGTGGCGACATCCGATAAGGAGCTAAAGAAATCGGCCACACACCGGGCAACAAGTCAATGGAGAACTCTATCTCCCGCTGTGGCGGAAACTCAGGAATCTCCTCAGGAAACACCTCAAGGAACTCCCCCACCAAAGGAATGCCAGTGATATCCTCCTGTGTCCCACTCACCAAACCACCCAACATGACATAACCCAATGCCCCTGCTCGCAGCGCTCTCCTGGCCTGCAGCAGTGAAATGTATGGCGAGGAACTAACTGTGGAATCACACGGAGACATCACCACGCGCTTTGCACAACAATCAATCAATGCACAGTTTCTAGACAACCAATCCATGCCCAAAATAATCTCAAGGTTGGCCATCGGCAACCCTATCAGATCTACCGAGAACTCACGGCCATCCCACTGAAACGCTACATCGCGATGTACAGTGGTAGATTCACAAATCTCTCCGGTGGCAGTAGTCACCCGCAACGGTGGAGAAAGCACAACACTGGGCAACTCAAGCCCCAAAGCAATCGGGGTAGCAACAAACGAATGAGTAGCCCCGGAATCAAAGATAGCATCCACAAAAGAATCACCAATAGACACAGTACCTCTGACAAGGTTCGGAGCGCGGTCCGACTGCTTCCTATCTAGTGTATACACTCTCCCAACAGAATGTGGCACTGCAGGTGCCGAAGAAGATGCCATCGGAACCATCTGCAAAGGAACTGCCTGAACAGCTGCAGCTCTCGCCGTCGACGACGGACAATCTCTAGAGAAGTGGCCCTCCTTGCCACACTTGAAGCACAGCAACTTCCCCGTAGCACAGCGTCCCACATGCTCCTTCCCACATCCCGAACATCTCGGAGTGGTATGAGGCCTAGCAGAACTCCCCTGATGTGAAACAGCTCTCTTGAACTGACCAGGCGCCTGCCTAGTCGCTAGCTGCTTTCCCTTGCCCTTATCAGCAAACCTCCTGTCCTTCCAAGAAGTAGGAGCAGGAGTGGAACCACCTGTTCCCTTGCTCTCCTCAACCTTGGCCCTCTTGGCCTTGCTTGCCACGCAAACATCCTCGATGTCCTTACACTGCTGAACTAGTGTACCAAAGTCCCTCGAAGCAGCACCAGCAAGATGCTCAGCAATCACCTCACTAAGTCCCCTGCGGAACTTAGCTGCCAGAAACAAAGGAGTAGGAGGAACCATCTGGAAGTGTGCGAACTTCACTAGCTCATTAAACTTAGCCAGGTACTCATCAACAGACATCGAGCCCTGTACCAAACGATCAAACTCTCCCTGCTTCCTCTCCTGCGCATCATAGGGAAAGTATCGGCCCAGAAAGCACTCCTCAAAGAATGGCCACGTCATGACACGACCCTGCCTCTCAAAAGCACGAGAGGTGTGCGTCCACCACTCATGGGCATCGCCCTCCAGCATGTAAGTCGAGAACATCAACTTCTGTGGGTCTGTACACTGCATGACCCAAAAAATCTTGTCCAGCGACTCTAGCCATCTCGCAGCAGCAATAGGATCCAGAGACCCCTCAAACACAGGTGGCTTATGCTTCCTGAAAGCATTCAGCCGGCGATCGATCACATCACGATCCTCAGCAATCCCCACAAGGGGCTCCCCCGTCTCAGTGGCATGAGTAGCACTGCCGATGTGACTATGGCTCTCCTCCTGAACACTAGGTGGAGGCGGTGGCGGTGGTGGCGGTGGTGGTGGAGCATGGCCTACAGCAGGACCAGCCCTCATCTCCTCCAACATGACTCTCATCATCGTCATGTTCGCCATCCTGTTCGCCTCGAGGACTTCCTCAGTGGTCCTCCGGTTCGCTTCACGAACCTCAGCTGCGGCTATCCGGTTCACCTCGCGAACAGCTTCCATCATTGCCGCGTTGGCCACTCTAGCGGCCTCCTGATCGGCTAACCTAGCCGCCTGCATCTCAGCCAATGCAGTCAGGATAGGATCGGATTGATCCTCAGAAGTCTCTCGTGTTCTCTCGGACCTTACCATGACTCTGCACAAGTTACACAAATTATGAGTTGATCAGGCCCACGCAATGTGATCACATATACAACATCATAATAAAATTCGACGGAGTAAACACAAAGACAGACACAACCAAGCAACCTAGCAATTGCAATACATATAGGCTTTTC
>NW_026897849.1:22500-38663 GCF_033153095.1 Gastrolobium bilobum | reverse complement strand
GTTGGTGAAGTTTGCGCACTTCAAGATGGCGAGGCCTACTCCGACTTTCTTGGCTGCTAAGTTCCGCAAGGGACTTAGTGAGGATATTGCTGGTTTTGCTTCGAGAGACTTTGGGACACTGGTGCAGCAGTGTCGGGACATCGAGGACTTCTGTAACTCGAGTAAGGCCAAGAGGGCCAAGATTGCTGAGATGAAAGGAGCTGATAGTTCCACTTCCTGGAAAGACAGGAAGTTTGCTGGAAAAGGCAAAGGGAAACAGTTGGCTGCTAGGCAGGCGCCTAGTCAATTCAAGGGGACATCAACACAGGGGAGTGCGACGAGACTTCCTACTCCCAGATGCACGGGATGTGGGAGGGTTCATCTGGGGACGTGTGCTACCGGTCAGACCATTTGTTTCCAGTGTGGCAAGGAGGGCCACTATGCTAGAGAGTGTCTGTCGTCGACGGCGAGAGCTGCAGCAGTTTAGGCAGTTCCACTTCAGATGGTTCCCCTTCCACCTACAGCGGCACCAGATGTGCCACTTGCCACTAGGCGAGTTTATACCCTCGATCGTCAGCAGTCGGATCGAGCTCCGAACCTTGTCTGAGGTACTGTTTTGGTGCATCATCTGTTGATGTATTGTTTGATTCCGGGGCTACGCATTCTTTTGTTGCAACCCCGATTGCTTTGGGGCTTGAGTTGCCCATGTTTGTGCTTTCTCCACCGTCGCGGTTGACTACCGCCACCGGAGAAAAGTGTGATACCTCCACTGTACATCGAGATGTCGTGTTTCAGTGGGATGGCCGTGATTACTCGGTAGATCGGATTGGATTGTCGATGGCTAATTTGGAAATCATCCTTGTCGTGGATGGATTGTCCAATAGTTGTGTGATGATTGTTTGTTTGATTTTGTGCCCAGTGAGTGGTGATGTCTCCGTGTGTTTCCACAACCAGTGCCTCGCCTTTATTGTTGCGGGATAGGAGAACCTTGTGAGCAGGGACATTGGTTATGTCATGATCGGGAAGTTTGGCGAGTGGGACATGGGAGGATATCACTGGCATCCCTGTGGTGAGGGAATTCCTTGAGGTGTTTCCTGAGGAGATTTCTGAGTTTCCACCACAGAGGGAGATAAAGTTCTCCATTGATTTGTTGCCTGGTGTGGGGCCTATTGCATTAGCTCCATACCGGATGTTCCGTCAGAAGTAGCTGAGCTGAAGAATCTTGTTGGGAGTCTTTTGGCGAAAGACTTTATCCGACCGAGCGTGTCTCTTTGGGAAGCACCGGTCATTTTGTTGAGGCAAGAGGCTTTACGCCATTACTTAAGCGTGATGGTGCTCTGTTTGAGAGTGTGAACTTCTCTTCAGGGAAACTGAGTGTGTAACACTTGGAATTGGTGGCAAGGGCCACGTGTGTCTTGTATATGCGAGGCAGTGCATGTACTAGTAGTTTGTGAGTTGAGTGGTCTCCATGACTCTAGGTTTTTATGTTGATCATTGATATGCGTCATGAGTAGTTGGCATGTTAACACCATGGATAGTGTTAAGCATGAAATGAGTACAGTGAACTATGGTAATATATGTCAATGTTATTTCACCTTTGACTAACTCTCAATTTTGCAGATACCATGGAGAGTGAGGTATACCGTTACATAGAGTTTTTAGCTATTATGTTATTAAAATTTAAAATTTTGCAGGTGTACGTGAACTAAGGTACGTTACTATGTAAATGAGTTGGTTAACTAACATGTATTGGTGGAATTGAACATGATTATGATTTAGTACTTTGAAATGAATATGAATTTATTTTGAGGATATGGATTATAAATTACTAGTCTTGTTGAAGTTAGAGTCATGGAATAGGACCTAACTCACTCGAGTGTTGTGTAGATTAGAGTTTGTGAGGTTAGGTCACCCTATTGAGGGAATGACTGATGATCCCAGAGAATCGGATGACGTCGTGACGTCATTGTGAAACTTTGAGTTCTGACAGTGACCTCTTTGTTTGAGGATGCACTTCTCGAATTTGAGACTTTGAGAGTCGAGAATGAGCTTTTGGAGAAGAACCAAGATGGTGTGTCGTGGATTGAAGAAGGACATAGCGGTGTATGTGTCCAAGTGTTTGATTTGCCTGAAGGTAGAGATTGAACACCAGAAGCCGTTGGTAAGCTTCAACCTCTTGAGGTACCGTTGTGGAAGTGGAAAAGTATTTCCATGAACTTCGTGATGGGTCGGCCTAAGACCCAGGTTAGTAATGACTCTTTTAGGGTTATCGTGGACAGATTGTTTAAGTCTGCCCACTTTCTTCCGGTAAAGGTGAGCTTCTCGTCAAAGCAGTTGGTCATACTGTCGTTCGCGAGATCGTGAGTCTTCACGGGGTGCCCGAGAGTATCCTTTGTGTTAGGGACCCGAAGTTCACATCTCGGTTTGGGGAGACGCTGCTGAGAGCTTTTGGAACTCAGTTGAGACTGAGTACAACCTATCACCCTCAGACTGCTGGACAGATTGAGCGGACCCTCCAGATCTTGGAGGACATGTCGAGGGCGTGCACCTTGGAATAGGGCCCCGCATGAGATAGGTACCTGTCTTTGGTAAAGTTTTATGATTGTGTGTTCCTTGCTAGCCTGGGCATGGGACCCTACGAGGCGCTGTTTGGTAGGAGGTGTAGAATTCCTACCTGTTGGTCTGAGATTGGAGATAAAAAGAGTTGTTTGGTTTGGACCTTGTCCGATTACCATCTGTCGGGTCAGATGATCAGAGGAAAGCTGATGCAGGCGCTTAGTCGTCAAGAGGACTACGTTGATGTTGAGCATCGTTCACTGGAGTTCGGTAAGGGTGAGCACGTGTTTGCGAAGCTTTCACTGTCACTGGTGTTGTTCGGGCACTTGGAGTGAGGAAACTGAGCCTGCGGTTCTTTAAGCCATACCAGTTACGTGGTAGAGTAGGATCTGTTTCCTACCGGTTTGCCTTGCCTTCGAACTTGGACAGCACCCAAGACGCGTTTCACGTGTCTCAACTTCGCAAGTTTGTAGCGGATCCTTCGCACGTGGTGCAACCGGATGTTGTGGAGGTTCGGGAGAACTTGAAAACTCCCGTCGAACCACTAAAGTTTCTCGATCATGGCGAGAAGCAGATGAGGAGCAAGATCATTTCAATGGTCAGAGCACGTTGCACGCGGAGAATTCCTGAAGGTTAATTCTGGAAGCGAGAGGACGAGTTTCTCTGGCAGTATACCGCGCTTCGGGACAGGTATGTTTTCTGATTTAATTAAGGACCTGCACCGTTAATTAAGGAATTTAATTAAAAATTATGAGAAAATAGGAAATGATTCCATAATTGACCCTAATAATTATTATGAGGCTCTAATAATTATAGTAAGTGATTGATAATGCTGAAAGTCGCTTTTCGGAAGAAAAGTGCAGATACCGATTCTGCTAGTCGGTATAAATGTGTACCGAAAAAGTATCCCGGAAAATTATAATAAGTG
This sequence comes from Gastrolobium bilobum, assembly GCF_033153095.1. NCBI lineage: Eukaryota > Viridiplantae > Streptophyta > Magnoliopsida > Fabales > Fabaceae > Gastrolobium > Gastrolobium bilobum. The sequence continues at coordinate 35,200 of NW_026897849.1, read as the reverse complement.
CATGTTAATTACTAGAATAATATGTAGGACTTGTAAAATGAGTTTCAAGTCAAAATAATGAGAACTGGTGCCAGAAGCCGGTACTGGCTATGAAAAGCGCGTACCAGAAAGGTGCTCCGAAAATTATAAGAAAAATATGATAATTCTTGTAAAATTGAGTAGGTTAAGAATCCAAAGTTTGGGATTAAAATGCTAAGCGTAGCAGTTAAAGCTAATATTGTGTGTTAGTGACTTAACCGCTTATAAATAGTGCTTGGCACTAAACCCTAGGCTGATTCTTCAACCACTCTACGTGTAACTTGGAGGCCAGCTGCTGCCATCACCTTCCCTTAGCCTCCCATGCTTGTTTTGTGCAAAGTCTTCATCTTTTCTTCTTTGTTTCACCATCTAAACACTTGGTTGAGTGTGTGTGAGCTTTGTGAAGAGGGTGAGTGCTCCATTCTGAGTTGTGGTTATTGTTAGTGAGGTGTTGAGGGGCTGAGTTGGTGTTCTCTTGGTGAGAGCTCTTGTTCTTGGCTTCTTGAGCTTCAAGAAGCCACCTTTTGGCACAAAGAACCTTGCTTGTGTTGTCATTTTCGTGTGCCTTGAAGGTCAGACCTGTAGAGGCAGTGTGGTGAGCTCCAAGAGCCATTGTTCCTCTGTTTTGAGCTTTGGTAAGTTGTACCAACCTTGATCTTGTGTTTTGATGAGTAAAAGAAGTGTCTTGGTATGTTTAATGAGTTAAACAAGTAACCAACTGTCATATGAACATATATGAACCTTAAGATGCATGTTTAAGTTTCTGGAAGTGTTAAAAATGGAACCTTGGAGGGATATCTTCGCGAAATGCAGAAACTGCATTCTGTCGCGAAATATCCGGATATTTGACGTGGAATATCCGGATATTGATATCCGGATATGGATATCCGGATATGGGAATCTGGATATCCGAATATTGATATCCGGATATTGCCTGTGAGATATCCGGATATTGCATATCCGGATATGTCCCCGAGGAATATCTGGATATTCTGGGTTTGCGAGGAACAGTAGCGTACTGTTCATCCAGAACTGATCTATGGGTTTGTGGACCCTAGTTTGAGGAAGTTGAACTTCTGTAATTAATTAATGTAAGTCAGAATCGTATGATTAAGGGCTTATGGCTTGGTGAGAAGCCTTAAGACGTAAAACGTAATGGAAAGGCGTTGTCTTAATATTGTATGCTTGCGGTGCATGTTGTTGATGTATTGTTGGTCCATAACAGATTGTGAATCTGCTATGTTTGGACTTTGAGTTGTGGACTCTTGGCTTTGGGTGTTAGCTTGCAAGGTAAGCTTTCGTGTCCTCGGTTTAGCCATTGTTGGTTCCACCATGTCCCATGGGGGTATGGTTATACGCATGATGTTGTCTTCATGTACTGTTTTATTGAAATGCTATGGAGCTGTTAAGTGCAATTGCTGTATGATATTTATGTGGTGTTCGCCTTAAAGGGAAACCATGGGGTGGCCCTTTGGGGGTGGGTACAGCATGAGCTGATACAGCATGGGCTGGTGTGGACAATAGACGTATTCCTGCATTTCTCTGATCAGTAGAATAGTTATAACCCACATGACATGATTATCTGCTGCATTGCACTATTTTGGAAATTATATTGTTAAATTGCTTTTGAACTTATATTGCACATGTAAGTGAGCTTGGGGTGGAAAATCCTTGAGGACCCCTTGTCTTACTGAAATTTCTGTTAGAGATCTCACCCCACGTTTGGGGCGCTTATTTCAGGTTCAGGTAAGGTCGAGACCTCAAGCGGCAGGAGGCCGGAGCTGAGTTAGATATTGCTGTTATATTATGCTGACTTGTTGGATGCTGGTTATGCATGCTGCTTTATGCTTTTAGCTTCAATTTATGATTGTATATCATCTTGTTGAGACGCTGTTGATTTGGTGAGCATTGGGATTGTCCATGACACATAGTCTTGTTTATGTCTTGTTTTATTTAGAGTTGTAATAATGTATCAGGATTATGGTCCGGACTACGAGTTGTAGATCTGTGATACTAGATACACACTTTATTTATATATTGAGGTATATCAGTTGATGTCTTATTGCAATTTACATACAGGCGATGTTTTTATGAAATTGATTAAGTAATCAACTTGGCTAAGTATATGATGTCATAATTGGAAAAGAAAAAGATATTCCGCAATTTTTATTAAGCGCAGCTTAATACAATGTAATGTTAACAAACCAGATGCATACGGGGTGTTACAGCAATCATATCATCATTCACAATCTTCAAGTGCATGACATAAGGACAATGTTTTCTTCTTTGTTTAATGTCTTTAGGCTTCTCATAAAACCATAAGCCCTTAATCACTTTGATTCTGACTTAGTTAATTATTACAGAGGTTCAGCTTAACCAATCATGGGTCCACAAACCCAAAAATACCATTCTGTCCGAACAGAACAGTGACACTCTTGAAATTCCTAGAATATCCGGATATTTGTCGGGTCCATATCCGGATATTCATATTCGGACATCATATCCGGATATCCATATCCAGATATCTCCAACCCCATATCCGGATATCAATATTCGGATATTATATCTGGATATTTCGCGACAAAATGCATTTCTGCATTTTCGCGAAGATATCCATCCAAGACATCATTTTTAACACATATTAACGTTAAAGCATGCATATTTAAGCCCTTTTAGACCAGTGATCAGGTTAGCTACTTAAACAACTCATTAAACATGCCAAGACTCCACTTTTAACCCATAAGACTCATGATCAAAGGTGGTGAAGCTTACCCAAAGGCTTGGAACAAAAACAAAGATGCTCTTGGAGCTCACAATGTAGCTCTAAAGTCTGACTTCAAAGGGTTCACGAATTGACCAACAAAGCTTGGTTCTTTCTAAATAAAAATGGCTTCTTGAAGCTCAAAATGCCATGACAAGGGCTCCCTCAACAAGGTTCAAGAACTCAGCCCCTAAACTCCTCAAAACAGAGACCCAAAGCTCAAAAACAAGGTCTCCTACCCACCCTCAATGCCTTATCTCACTCACACAAGGAGGTTTGGTGAAGGAACCAATAGGAAAGGTGGTTTCTTGGCTCACAAGTGAAGGGAGGAAGGTGGTGGCTGATGGAGAGCAAGGTGCTTCAGAAATGAGTCATGTAGAAGGCACCAAAATGACCTATGATCATGTGCCAAGTCATTATATAGTCCACTTAAGTTTTAATCGCACTGTATTAGCGCTAATGGCTACGCTTATCATTTTAATCCCAAACTTTGGATTCTGAACCTAGCCATTTTTCTAATATTTTTCATATTTTTATTTTATTTTTCGCAACACTTTTCTGGTACGCGCTTTTACGTAGCCGGTATCAGTTCTGATTCTAGTTCTCATTATTTTGACTCCAAACCTGTTATACTAGTCCTATTTATTATTCTAGTAATATATACACACTTTTCATAATTTTATGGGATACTTCATCGGTACGCATTTATACCGTGAGGCATAACCGATATCTGCACTTTTCTTCAGAAAAGTGACTTTCAACAATATTAATCACTTACCATAATTATTTAAGTCTTCTCATAATTATTAGGGTCAATTATGGAATTATCTCTTTAATCTCATAATTAATTAATTAAATTCCTAAATTACCGGTGCGAGTTCTTACAGGCGAAGTATCCCTAAAAATTATAATAAAAATACAAATATTCCTAGAAAAATATCTAGGTCTAAGATATAAAGTTTGGAGTAATAATAATGAGCGGTGATGTCCGAACTAATACCGGATATGTACAAAATGCGTACCGATAAAGTATTGCGAAAAATAATAAGAAAAATATGATAATTTCTAGAAAAATGGCTAGGTTCAGAATATTAATTTTGGTAGAAAAATAATTAGCAGAGCTATTAGAACTAATACCGGATGCTTAATAGTGTGCCACTATAAATAGGTGGGCACACTAACCTAGGTCAGAAATTTACACTAATCCTATGTAGCTTGGTTGCTGCCACCTTCTTCTCCATAGGGAAGTTTGAGCTTTTCTTCACTTGCACACCCAAGACTCCACATTTTCTCTTGATTATCCTCTTCCATCATTGTGCATACTTGTTAGCAAGTATTGGGGGAGTGGGGAGAGTGTTCTTGTGAGTTTGGGATTCTGTTTTAGGGCATTGAAGGGCTGCCCTCCATTGTTGTGGAAGTAGGAGCTTGTTTCACCTCCATTGAAGCTTCATGAACCAAGCTTTGGGAGGAAAGAACCTACCTTGGTGTGGGGATTTTCGTGCATCACCAAGTCAGTGGCTTGGAGCACCTCCTTGGTCGTCAAAGCTTCCCCATTTTTTGAGTTCAAAGGTCCCTAGGTAACTACAAGTCATTTCCTTTGTAAATTCTTGAAAATGAGCTACTTTGTGAAGTAAAATGTGGAAATACTAATGATGCATGTAAAATATGTTAGAATGATGTTTAAGCATGTTAGTTGGACTTCTGTTTTGATAAAAATTGGACCTTGGAGCCTTGGAAGTCATTGAAACCGCGGATTATGATGAAAATTCTGCAGATTTCGTGTTCTGTCCGCGTGGTAATCGATTACCCTGTGCATGGTAATCGGTTACCATGTGGAGTAATTGATTACCCTGTTTTTGGTAATCGGTTACCATATTGAGTAATCGATTACCATGTTTTTGGAAATCGGTTACCGTGTTGAGTAATCGATTATCCCCTGTATGGTAATCAATTACCCCCTATCAGAAAGACCGGAAACCAGTTCTAATGCGTGAGAAAGTCCCCATATGGGCATGGTACCCTAGGAAGTTAGTGTTACTGTTGGAAAACATTAATACCTTTAATTGTGGGGGTTAATACGAGATAATTATGATTTAGAAAGCATGTAAACTGTAAGAACCTGCACCGTTAATTACGGAATTTAATTAATTAATTAAGAGATTAATGAGATAATGCCATAATTAACCCTAATAATTATGTGAAGGCCTAAATAATTATTGTAAGTGTGAAATAATATTGAAAGTCGCTTTTCTGACGAAAAGTGCAGATACCAGTTCTACTCGACGGTATAAATGCGTACCGATGAAATATCCCGGAAAATTGTAATAAGAATGGGAATATTCCCAGAATAATATATAAGACTAGTATGTCAAGTTTCAAGTCGAAATAATGAGAACTGATGTCAGAACTTATACTGGCTATGTAAAAGTGCGTACCGGAAAAGTACTGCGAAAAATAAAATAAAAATATAAAAATCTTAGAAAAATGAGTAGGTTCAGAATCCTAAGTTTGGGATTAAAATTCTAAGCGTAGCAATTAGCGCTAATACAGTGCGATTAAGACTTAAGTGGCCTATATAAGTCCTTGGCACATGATCCTAGGTCATTTGTGTGTGCCTCCTACGTGAGTTTTGCTGAAGTTTCAACCAGCCACCCTTGCCACCTTCTTCTTCCCCTCTTGTGAGCCAAAGTGAGCACCTTTGGTCTTTGTTTCTTCACCAAATACCTTGTGTGAGAGAGAGCTTGCATGGTGAGTGAGAAAACACTCCATTCCTGAGTTGGTGGGTCTGTGTGAGTGGGTGTTGGGGGCTGACATCCTTGGTTTTGTGGTTTGAGAGACATTCTTGCGGTGGTTCGAGCTCCAAGGAGCTACCTTTGAAGAGAAAGAACCTTTGTGGTGTGCCATTTTCATGCACTTTCTAAGTCTGAACCTTGAGGCTGGTGAGTGAGCTCCAAGAGCACCATTTGCTTCTGTTTTGAAGCCTTGGGTATGTTCCCTACCTTGATCATGAGTTTTTCTTGTTTAAAGGTTATGTCTTGACATGTTAATGAGTTAAACAAGTAACCAACCTGTATATGAACCTAAAAGAGAATAAAAATGCATGCTTGGACGTTCTAATGGGTTAAAAGTTAAACCTTTGGAGTGATATCTCGCGAGATGCAGAAACTGCATTCTGTCGCGAAATATCCGGATATGATATCCGGATATTGATATCCGGATATGGGATCTTGTGATATCCGAATATGGGATATCCGGATATGGCCCTGACATATATCCGGATATTCTGGGAATTCGAGGCAGTAGTTGTATTGTTCATACAAAATGGTATTTTGGGTTTGTGGACCCATGATTGGTTTATGTGGACTTCTGTAATAATTAATCTAAGTCAGAATCAAGGTGATTAAGGGCTTATGGTTTTGTGAGAAGCCTAAAGACATGAAACGTAAAAGGAAAGTGTTGCCTTTATGTCTTATGCTTGTAGAATATGATTGTTGATATGATTGTTGGTCCAAGCAGATTGTGATTGTGCTGTTTGTGGACTTTGAGCGGGTGTGGACCTTGGATTGATTGCTTAGAGGTAAGCTTTCGTATCCTCGGTTTAGCCATTGTTGATTCCACCATATCCCATGGGGGGATGGTTTATATGCATTATGTGTTTTCATGCTTTGATATTTGAAACGTTGATGAGCTGTATTGTGCAAGTGCTTATGATATGCATGTGTTGTTCCACCTATACGGTAAGCCTGAGTAAGTGGTGACATGCAAGATGGTGAGGCTGTGGGTGAGGTACAAGCGGTGTTCTTTATATTAATTGTAGGTAATAGACGTATGTAAACCCTGCATTTCTCTGGCCAGTAGAATAGTTGACACATGTAAGAACTCGCACCGTTAATTAAGGAATTTAATTAATAAATTATGAGAAAATAGAAAATGATTCCATAATTGACCCTAATAATTATTATGAGGCTTTAATAATTATAGTAAGTGATTAAGAATGTTGAAAGTCGTTTTTCGGAAGAAAAGTGCAGATACCGGTTCTGCTAGTCGGTATAAATGCGTACCGAAAAAGTATCTCAGAAAATTAAAGTAAGTGCATGATAATTACTAGAATGATTTATAGGACTTGTAAAACGAGTTTCAAGTCCAAATAATGAGAACTGGTTCCAGAATCTGATACTGGCTATGAAAAGCGCGTACTGAAAAGGTGCTCAGAAAAATATAATAAAAATATGATAAATCTTATAAAATTGTGTAGTTTCAGAATCCTAAGTTTGGGATTAAAATGCTAAGCGTAGCAATTAAAGTTAATACTGTGTGTTTATTGAGTTAGTGGCTATAAATATTATTTTTAAGGGCACAATGCCCTAGAAAACAGAATTCCTTACGTGAGAGAGTGGCTGACCAGCATTCCCACTTGCCTCCATTGGCTTCCTTCCTTCATTGCTTGAGCTTTGAGGCTTATTCTTTCATGGAAACTTCTCCTAAACACTTGTAGTGAGTGAGAGTGATCTTTGGGAGTGTGTTGGTGGCATTTTTCTGAGTTGAGGGTGCTGACCTTGGTGTGTGGAGCTGCTATTTTGGGTTGTTGGGGTTGGTGGAGCTTTTGCCTTGGCACTTGGTGCTCCAAGAAGTGATCTTTGGGTGCAAGAACCTACCTTTGGCTCCATTTTCGTTTTGGGAACCAAGTCAGAACCTTTGGTGTTGGTAGTGAGCTCCAAGAGCATCCCTCTTTTCTGTTTGAAGCTTGGGTGAGTGGTTGAACCCTTAAACTTGTGTTTTGATGCTTAAAAATGGAACCTTGATGCATGTAAAGGTTAAAAGATGATAACTTAATGTTGGGTAATGTCAAACACACCTAGAAATGCAAGTTTAAGTGTTTAAAATCGGTAAAACCCAACCTTGGAAGGATATCTTCACGAAATGCAGTTTCTGCATTCTGTCGTGAAATATCCGGATATCTGCCCGTGAAATATCCGGATATTGGATATCCGGATATGATATCCGGATATGGGATATCCGGATATGGGGATCTGGATATCCGGATATTGATATCCGGATATGCACCCGAGGAATATCCGGATATTCAGGAATTTCGTAGAACAGTAGCTGTGCTGTGTGTACAGTAGGCTATTGGGGGTTTGTGAACCCTAGATTGATGAAGTTGAACTTCTGTATTTAATGAACTAAGTCAGAATCATGTGATTAATGGCTTATGGCTTTGTAGAAGCCTTAAGACGTAAAACGTAAAAGGAAACGTAGTCTTTATGTTAATGCTTTTGAGCTATGTATGTTGATACACTTGCTGGCCCTAAATCAGATTGTGATCTGCTGTGTGTTGGACTTGAGTTGTAAGGACTCTTGGCTTTGGATAGCGAGCTTGCAAGGTAAGCTTTCGTGTCCTCAGTTTAGCCATGTTGTGGTTCCACCATGTCCCATGGGGGTGTGGTTATATGCACGTTGTGTTACATGCTTTGAATATTTGAAATGCTGTTGAGCTTTATGTGTAATGGCTTTTAATATGCATGTGTTGCTTCATCTTGACGGTAAGCCTGAGTATGTGGCGTCATACGATATGGTGATCCGGGGTGAATGCAAGTGGCGTCTTGCACTAATTGTGGGTAATAGACGTATACTTATTCCTGCATTTCTCTGGCCAGTAGAATAGAATTGACACACATGACATGATTATCTGCTGCATTGCACTGTTTTAGAAATGATATTGATGAACTGCTTTTAAACTTATATTTCATGTAAGTGAGCTTGGGGTGGAAGATCCTTGAGGACCCCTTGTCTTACTGAGATTTCTTGTTTAGAGATCTCACCCCACGTTTGGGGAATGCTTATTTCAGGTTCAGGTAGTATGGTGACTGATGCCTCTGACGGCAGGAGGCCAGAGCTTAGCTGATTATGATATTTATGTTGTATTGCTGCCATGACTGGATTTGGATGTTGTTTATGTTTTCCGTTATTTATGATTATGTTGTTGTTGAGACTGATGTTGGGCTTGTTGCCTTATTTGAGTGAGCATGGGGATTGTCCATGACACTTTATGTTAGTAGTTTTGGATTGGAGTTGTATAACCTGCTAGTTGGTCCGGCCTACTTGTGGTAGTCCCGTGATTTCTAGAGACACACTTATATTATCTATGTTATGAGGTATTTCAGTTAGCTGTTTTATTGCAATTACATATAGGCGATGTTTTATTAATTGATTAATAAGCAAGTTGGTAATGATAATGACATCATAATTGAAAAGAAAAAGATATTCTGCATTTTTAATTAAGCGCAGCTTAATACGATAGTATGGTAACATTACCGGATATATACGGGGTGTTACAACACACATGACATGAGATATCTGCTGCATTGCACTGATTTTGGAACTTATATTGTTTTACTGTTTTAGAACTTATATTGCACATGTAAGTGAGCTTGGGGTGGAGAAATCATTGAGGACCCTTTGTCTTACTGAGATTTCTTTTTAGAGATCCCACCCCACGTTTGGGGCACATTTTCAGGTTCAGGTAACTCGGGGGTTGATACCTCGAGCGGCAGGAGGCCGGAGCTGAGCTGACTGTTGTATATCTGCTATGATGATATGATTGGATGCTGTTTATGTTTACTGTTTTTATGTTGATTATTGAGCTGAGACTTTGTTGGGCTTTGTTGCCTTATTTGGTGAGCATGGGGGTTGTCCATGCCACATTGATTTGACTTTGTTGATTTAGATTTGAGATGTATAAACTATCAGGATGTTGTCCGGTCTACGTGTTGTAGCTCCGTGACTAGAGACACAGTTTATAGACATTTAACGTGGTATTTCAATTAGATGTTTTATTGCAATTTACACACAGGCGTTGTTTTGAAAATGATTAAGTAATCAAGTTGGTAATTGATAATGACGTCATAATGGAAAATAAAAAGTTATTCCGCAACATTTAATTAAGCGCAGCTTAATACGATGACATGATAACAAACCGGGTATACACGGGGTGTTACATAAACGAAAGAGAAAACATTGCTTAATGGATATGAAATTTGGGATTTCTGAATATTAAATTATGATTTCATACAAAACAGATTGCAATTGTCGGATTGTGTGACTGTTGGGGTGCATGTGTATACCGAGCCTTTGGATAGGGATTTTGACACTACAGGTAAGCTTTCGTGTCCTCGGTTTAACCATTGGTGGTTTCACCATACCTCATGGAGGGATGGTTTATATGCATGATGTGTTATTTTCTGAAAATATATCTGTTAATATGATATGCTGTTGAGCTGGATTATGTTTTAGTGCATTTGTCATATGTATATGTATGTGGGGTATTCACACGAGACGGTAACCCCTGAGCATGTTAGGCCACATGCAAGATGGTAAACCCGTGTGTGAAGTACATGGTGGACTCCTTGTACTGTAGGTTGTAGACGTACGTAATGCTTATATTTTTTTCTCTGGCCAGTAGGATGCATAGACACATGACATGGACATATGCTGCATTGCACAGATTTTGATATTATACTGTTGTTACTATTTTAGAACTTGTATTACACATGTAAATGAGCTTGGGGGGAGAGATCCTTAAGGACCCCTTATCTTACTGAGATTTCTCTTTTGAGATTTCACCCCGTGTAAGGCACATTTTCAGGTACAAGTACTTCTGGGGTTGATACCTCTAGCGGCAGGAGGCCAGAGTTGAGTTGAGATGATGCATGCACCTTGCCATATTATCATGATTTATTTCTTGCTGTTATGTTTTATGGCCATTGTATTTGATACATGACTTGATGTTATGTTGCTTTATTTGGTGAGCATGGGGGTTGTCAATGCCACATTGGAATAAGCTCTTTTTATTCAGACTGAGTTGTACTATTGTATCAAGACATGTCCGGTCTACGTGTTGTAGCTTCGTGACTTGATGCATTATTTATGTCATGAGGTTATTCAGTGTAGTTATTTATTGCAATTTATATACATGAGACTTTTGAAAATGAATTAAGTAAATCCACTTGGTAAATTGATTATTTTTCATAACTGGAAAAATTTAGCTTCCGCAATTATTTAGCTGCGCTTATTACCATTATGTGTTTAATACACCAGGTGCACACGGGGTGTTACAAATATCATTGGAATGCAGTGGTCCGTATCCTCATGTACATTAAGAATGCTCCACAGATAGAAGATCCACCTTTGGGTATTGTGTATTCCTTGAAGGTAACTTGGTTTCTTGGAAAAGCAAGAAATAAAGTGTAGTTGTCAGATCAAGTGCTGAAGCAAAATATCGCTCCATGGCCACAACCACCTGCGAACTCATCTGGTTAAAACAAATATTGAAGAAACTCAAGTTTGGAGGCATTGACACAGCATCTCTCATTTGCGATAATCAAGTTGTTTTACATATTGCTTTCAATCCAGTGTTTCATGAAAGGATCAAGCACAATGAGATAGAATGTCATTTTATTACAGAAAAAGTCCTCTAAGGAGATATACTCACTAGTTTTGTTAACTCAACTGAACAATCAGTTGATATATTCACTAAGTCTTTGAGAGGACCTATGATAGATCATTTATGTAACAAGCTTGGAGTATATGATCTATATACTCCAGCTTGAAGAGGAGTATTGTAAATAGTAGTTTAAAAGCCTCACATCATGTATATCTCTTTGTATTTCATTTCTTTTCAGTTATATAATAGACTCTTTGCTCTTAGTTAAAACACACGGATTCCATTATATGTCTCTTATCTTTTCCTTTTTCTTTTTTGAAAACTGATACTAATTACCTCTTTGAGGCGAATCAAAACCCCCCGGTATCCCCACGGGTTCGACTTTTTGAGCCGCCGATGGGACTAATCCAGAGTTTGGGTGCGAGTCCAAGGATTACAATACTTATTCCCCTCCCCAGATGGTGTTAGTGGGATTCGAACCGAGACCCTCTTCCACCACTAAATCCCCATGCTACCAAACTGAGCCACCACACTTACACACTTTGACAGTTAAAGAAAACATAATTCATGCATGGAATTGTCAAAGAAACTGCCACGGAAACTTAAACTCTAAACAGTAACCCTTGGCAAAATCTCCAATCCTAAAAGCATTAAAAACTAAAAAATACAATAAAAATAAATGCAAATTTAGTAATGCCATGGGAAAATAGAGAACCCAAATAACATAATCCAAAAGCATTCAAAACCCAGGTCAGATTTTCAGTTTTGTCAAATTTGACGTAAGTTGAAATATTATATCTTACGTTATTGAGAAATATTAAAATATTTTAATTTATGAAACATTGAATAATTACTTCTTTTCAGCCCGTAGTTTCTCTTATTGCCATATACAATCGTCAACGGAGTGTTATATATAAGAAGCTCGGAATGTTCTAGTGTCAACAAATTTGAATAATTCATAAGAGGTTGTTGTTTCAAAACTCTGCTCAGTCATGAGACGAACAATAGCTCTTTATTCATCTCTTGCTCTATTGCTTTGCCTTTGTTTCATCTATCATATTGAGGGTCTAAATAGTAGTTTTAGTGTGGAACTCATACACCGTGACTCTTCAAGATCACCATTCTACCGTCCCACAGAAACTCAATTCGAGAGAGTAGCCAATGCTGTGAGTCGTTCTATCAAACGTGCTTCTATCCCTACAAACACACCTCAGACAACCATAACCCCAGATCGAGGTGAATACATCATGAGCTATTCAGTTGGCACCCCACCATTCCATCTCTTTGGTATTGTTGATACTGGTAGTGACATGGTTTGGCTACAATGCAAGCCTTGTCAAAACTGTTACCACCAAACCACACCAATGTTTGATCCTTTAAAATCCCAAACTTACAAAAACATTCCTTGCTCTTCTGCCACATGTCGATCTCTACCTGATACCTCTTGCTATAATAAACAAGTTTGTGAATATACCATT
>NW_026897849.1:0-17500 GCF_033153095.1 Gastrolobium bilobum | reverse complement strand
CAACCTTATCTAAAGTGGCTGCAGAAATGTTTTCCCCTATATATATAAGAGAGAGATATTTTGACTCCAGAGTAAGATTTATAGGTCTTCCTCTCCATTTTAACCGTTGATTTCCGTCTATCTAACTGTTATAGTTTAGGAAGTCATACTAATTAATTAATTATTAATTATATTACAAATGACAACCATTGATTTACGTCCATCAATGGCTGAAATGAGGAGTAACACTTCTAAGTCTTACTCTGAAGTCAAAAGAACTATATATATATATATATATATATATATATATATATATATATATATATATATAAGGTCAAATTTGAAGTTTGACACCTCATTTGAGAGTTGTTAGATCAAAAAAGATCAATGGTGTCACATGCTTATAAATCAGAGTCATTGATCTTTTTTGATCTAACGGCTCTTAGACGAGGTGTCAAATTTCAAATTTGACATTGATATCAAAAGATCATACCTCTATACAGAGAGAGAGGGGAGAGTGGAGAAAAAGAGAGACAACTAAGAAGAAGTGAAATAGTCAATAGTAATTACAAAAAAAAGAAAAAGAATTAGTCAATAGAGATAAGATATATTAATAATTATTAAGGCAATAGAAATATTCAATTAATGCACTTTGAATTCCAACATAAGGCAAACATAATTGATGCACGTAATGGTCAAACGAAACTGCCCCATAAACTTCAACAGAACCTCAAAACCGTAACCTATGTCAAAATCTCAAATTTTAAGTAAAAGCCTTGTTTTAATTCATGCATGAAATTGTCAAAAGAAACAGCTCCAAAACTTTAAGGGAAGCTCGAAACTGTAACCTATGGTAAAATCTGAAATCTTAAAAAAAAAAAACTATTTTTATGGATTTGTTTTTTTGTGCGATTATTGCAGATAAGTTATCTGCAGTAATCTCAATACTACGTCGTTTTGATACAGAAATTATAGTATTTTTAAAATTTTAATTTATTTCAGGTTATTATAATTTTTATAATTATAATTTTTTAATCTTTCAAATTTAAAATAATATTATTTTAAAAGTAAATGCAGATAATTTATCTGTATTGCATAAATATTTTTCTATATTTTTATTCACGGAGGAATTGTAAAAGAAAACAACCTTCGAAACTGCAATTACAGAACCTCGAAACTGTAACCCATGACAAAATCCACAATCTTGAAATCCTTATCTTAATCAAAAACCATTAAATCCAAGTCAAAATTTCCAAATTTGTAAAGATTTAAAAGGAAAATTGAAAGATTTTGAATACACTGTACTAAATTTTATTCAATGATTAAAATATTCTTCCGTCATAATCAACTGAGTGATATAAAAAGGTGCTATATATGAATGTCTTAGTGGCAACAAATTTAAAATTATTTGCAAAAGATTATTAGCTCAAACCTGTGCATAGCCATGGCAACATTGGCTCATTATGCATCTCTTGCTCTTTTGCTTTGCATTTGTGGCACCTCTATTGTTGATTCTATAAACGGTGGCTTTAGTGTTGATCTCATTCACCGTGACTCTTCAAGATCACCATTCTACCGTCCCACAGAAACTCACTATGAGCGAGTTGCCAATGCCGTGACTCGTTCCAACAATCATGCTAATCAAGCCTATGTCCCAACAAACACAGTTCAAACCACTATAAAATCGGTTGTAGGTGAATACCTTATAAGCTATTCAATTGGGACCCCACCACTCCAATTCTTTGGAGATTTCAATACAGGTAGTGACTATATTTTGTTGAAATGCAAGCCTTGTGAAAATTGTTACAACAAAACAATTCCAATATTCGATCCTTCAAAATCCAAAACATACAAAACCATTCCTTGCAATTCTTCAACATGTCAATCTCTATCATTTAGATCTTGCTCTTCTGATAGTGGACAAAATTGCACCTATACTTTTCCCAAATTCTTGGAGCCCAATGTCTCACAAGGAGTTGTCAGTAAAGACACACTAACCTTAAACTCCACTAATGGCTCTCCTATCTCATTTCCTAGAACTGTGATAGGGTGTGAGCACAAAAATACAGGGATTTCCATGTTTGGACAAACCACAAGTGTGGTTGGTCTTGGAAATGGACCTATGTCCCTTATATCTCAATTGGGTTCTTCAGCAGGTGGAAAATTCTCTTACTGTTTGTTGCCAATGTTATCAGAATCTAAAAACTCCTCAAACAAACTTAACTTTGGTGATGATGCAGTTGTTTCTGGTGATGAGACAGTCTCAACTCCATTTTTCCAAAGCAGTTTAGGTCTTGTTGGTTACTGGTTAACCTTGGAAGCATTTAGTGTTGGAAACCACAGAATAGAATTTGCAAGTTCTTCCTCTGGTTCTATTGAAGAGGGAAATATTGTTATTGATTCAAGTGTAATGTTGGTTCATTTGCCTCATGATGTTTACACTAAGTTGGAATCAGCAGTGGCAAATGTTGTTAAATTGAAACGTGTTGAGGATCCTAATCATCAATTCAGCCTTTGTTACAAAACTACATCAGAACAACTAGAAGTTCCTATAATCACAGCACATTTTAAAGGTGCAAACATTCAATTGAATGCTATCAACACCTTCCTATTCGTGTCTGATGAGGTTGCATGCTTGGCTTTCATTGATTTCGAAGATATTCCCGTTGGCATCTTTGGGTTCTTAGCACAACAGAACTTCTTGGTTGGCTATGACCTCAAAAAGAATATTGTCTCCTTTAAGCCCACAGATTGTACCAAGCATTGATTTATGAAACGGCTTCATCAATCTTCATTATATTATTTTAATAAAAGGACTTTTTGCTTTCTGAAGTATATTTGCATTGATTTTGATATTATGCAAAAAGTTGCGAGATTTGGACAAAACTTATCATCTCTTGCACAATGCAGTGAGTGAGAAATGTTAAGCTTCTTATTTACTTCACCCTGCCAACTTTAATGAAACAATCGTAAACCTTTATTTGATCGTTTCTTTTTCATAGCAGAGAATATATATGAAAAGAGAGTAAAACAAAATTTGTGTTTTTGTTTTTTTTTTTTTTTTTTGATAAATGGGGAATAAAATGTTTTAGTTACGCATTTTAGTCACCATACATAAGAAAAGTTGTGTTTTTAATGCTATGTATTAATTCTTCAACACATCTCAATTCTATTTTAAAAGTATATATGTCCGCTCATATTGCTAATTTGCTATTATGCACAGCTTTAACAATGTATTTAGACATCATAATATTAAATTATATTTTTTTATTTGTAAATTAATTTTAATATTTCAAATATATTATAAAATTAAATTTGAATTATATTTAAATTGAATCTCATATTTAAAACAAATAATGTTCTAAAAACTGAAGTTTTAAATTGAAAAACTTTTATTATGTAACATTACAACAAATGAAGTATTAAATTAAATAATATAACTCTTTACAATATTATTATTATATATATATATATATATATACACACACACACACTATAAAGGATAAGTTATATTTATTATCATTTTTTTTTTTACTTTTGTTATTATTAGTTCAAAATCAAATCAATAGTTACACAGTAACATAAAATGAGAACCGTTAATTTCACTTAATGATTAGATTTAAACCAGCTTAATTGGGCAAACAACAATTATCATATTGCTCATTTAGACTATGGAATTCAACAATATATTGTACCATTAAATTAATTTTATTTAATTATATTTTCTTGTAGTATTGATGTAGCCCTCACAAACCTCTAGGGGATACAGATAACAATATAGATAACTATTATATATATATATATATATATATATATATATATATATATATAAGGTAAGATCCTTTGACACCGTGTCAAATTTGAAATTTGGTACCTCATCTGAGAACCGTTAGATCAAAAAAGATCAACAGTATCATATGCTTACAAATCAGTTAACTAGTTCTTAATTGGATTCATCCGAACTATGGTCTTATGTTAGGGAAAAAATTGTCAATTTCTTTTATTTTTATTACCTTTTTGGTATATATTTTAAAAAACCAAGAAAACTTGATTACAAATACGAATCTCCAAATACCTCTAATCTGTCACAAAAGGCTGAAAATATAATCATGACGAAGCAGCACTTTCGCATGGTACAACAGTTTGAGGAACAACAGGTGCAATAACAACTGCAATTCAATTCACATATTTCGAGGTTCATGGCTATGCTTAATAAATCTTTGGTACTACTCTTACACCAAAGATTCAGTATATTCCACCAATAGAAATATTACATCTCAGCTAAAGTTGTCTTTTCTCTGCCAAATTTTTTCTCTCTCCTATAATATGTAATGTTCCCATTGATGAGGTATACCGAATCTTGATACTGCAGTAGCACCAAAGATTTATTCCAGCATGCTTGAGGACGACAACAGTCATAGGCTACATTGAACATCTCAAAAGTGACAAAAAGTACTGGTTAACATGTACACAAACACCATTGCAAATTGCACCTAACTTCAAGACTTAGGTGTAATTGGTCCTGTTGATCAGCAACCACAAAATTGAAAATGGCTAAATCTCACCCACTAGTTTTGTCACTTGATATTTTCTCATATGGTTTCACCAGGATAATTTAACCACACCAATCCCCAGTATTATGCAAGATTCATTTTCTTCAGCACAAATGATCTTGAACACATCTCTAGGTCCATGGTTTATCAGAGAACTTCATCATGAAATCTGAAAATTGAGCACCCAAATGTAATTATTTCATGACTAGAACAGATGTTATTCCTCTAAAACAGACAATTTATAGTAAATATTATAAATAAGCTTAGATGGGTGAAGAAATAAAATTTACACAACACACTCCACTGCTTTTCCCTAGTCCTCTTATACACTAGAACATAGACACAAATGATTAACGTACTTAATACAAATATATACATGCTTACCATTATAGGACAAAAATTAATGGAGCTGACTCAACTCCCTGTAGGTCTTCGTTTCACCACCAAATCATCAGCAGAGTAGTAATCAGCTATGAGCCGGTACATATATGAAGGGTTATGCCCTCCTCTAAGAAGTAGTAAATTTTCCAAACCAACAAATGCAAAAAAGAAAAACAATGAATATAATTGCTTCCAAGAGTCAATGATGAAGGAAAGCTATAGTTTTCTGAGTTCAACTTACGTGTCAGTTATAAAGAGACTAACAAGCTTTGGTGGCACATAATCGAAGGTAGGATTAACAACATGAAGAGAACCAGTGCCACTCGAAGAATCCATGCAATCTGAGAATTCTCCAAAGTCTAGCAGCTCAGATGGAGATCCAAGCTCATTCAATAAGACTTCAGGATTGTGCGGATACAAAGGGCACAACTGTCAAAAAAGATAAAGCGCCTTTGAACAAAAACAGAACAGTTGGTAACTGAAGTTACAAAGTGGATCACAATTTCATTCAATAGTAAGGCTATGGCATTAAACGCTGCCTTACTAGAAAATAAGGGTAAGCAAGAAGCTAATAGAAACACGTTATTTGTTATTATTTTTATCATAGTCTGGACATATCTTAACTGAATCAATAACTAAAAAGCAGGTACCTCAATTTCATCATACAGAATATAAATAAATTCAAAGTGTCCAAACTCTACAAATCCCATCATTACAGTCAAGACAATCTGAACCAACTTGAACAGCTAGTTATATCTCATATCTGAAACTCTAAGCCCACATTCATTAAAGAGATTCAAATGTATATAGGAAATTAAATACATATAAACCAGTGCCTTCAATTTATGAGTTATTAATGCACATACAAAAAAATTCACATACTTCCCCTCACACAGGTTTGGCAGTAAAATGTCATCCTATTTCCAGATTTAAAAGAAAAAATAATTAAATCATGAGCAGACATCAAAAGTCAAAGGAATTTTGTTTGCTAGAACATGACAGACGCATGGAAGATATAGAAAATATTTTTAACAATTCACCTTGTGACTCCCAGCAAGTACAACAAAAGGAACAGCATGCCTTTGAGCTGCAAGCGCGAGCATATTCAACCCAACTGGGGCAATAACTCCACCATTAGCCATGACAGCATGAGCTCCAATGATAACCTATATAATGTTAAGTTGAAAATCAATTTACATTCAGTATAAGAGTCTTGATTCTAGATGTTACATTAGGATTTTCGCATACCATGTTCACTCGGGATATCATAGCAAAAACTGCAGAATCGGTAATTACAGTGGTCTGTAAGCCTCTTGCTGCCAATTCTTTGGCAAGAAGATGCCCTTGATACCTGATTACACACAAAGTCAGCACAAAATGGTCCTAAGAAGAATCATAAAAATGTGTTGTTAACAAACCATCATCATCACCTGCAAATGTTAGCTAGTCACTGTTACTAACCTTGGGGCACCCTCAGCAACAAAGACCCGAAATGATCGCTTTTTTTCCTTTGCAGCACAAAGAAATTCCAGTACTGTTTTTGAACTTCCTAGTGTTAATATTACCTCACTGAAAATCATGCAAATAGCAGTGAAAATGAATAAGAAATTAAGAACAGAAATTAGATTTTCTGACATAAAAAAATAACAAGATCCAAATTGCAAGACATAAATCAACTGAATCATGATAGTGATTTATTTAAGATATAAAGGGTGCAAGGAAGAAAAACACAAAAAGATAATGTCTGGACCCTTTACTTAGTTATTTAGGTGCATAAATCCTTTGCGAAATGAAACAACCTGAAATTTGGAAAATATTGATGGCAGAAGTAACTCATATTTTACCCCAAAAAAGATAGAAAACAAAAGACCATTTCAGTTACATCTAACAAAGATCTCACTATCAAAATAAAACAAATAAAATCAGAAAGAAAGAAATGTACATTTAACATATGCATACTGGTATTTAATTGTAACAAATCACAATAACACATTTAGTCTACACAATTAGAACCTAAGCCATTTAGAAAATAGTCATGAATCAAAAAGTAATTTTCACTATATAACAGCAACTAGTGCACTACTTAAGAAACAAAAGCTTACAACCAACCATTTCAAGGGTTGGATCTCTTCATCAATGCATATTATGACCAGCAGTGAGAAATATACATTGACTCCAAAATATAACAGCATTATTCTGGCCACATTGTAGCATAAAATAAATCGACAAGTAAATACAAAAAAACTTCCACGCAAGCTTTTCAGTCACAGATCAATTGGAGCTATTAGGAAGCAAAGTATCACTGCTACTAACATGTTTTTAAGTAACAAGGACCTTAAAACTAGCAAGAGAATCTGACAGTATTTACAATAATCTCCTAGAGTAGTTTAGGGGAAAAGTACTTGTGATGAATGTGCTCTACTGCTTGCTCAGCTATTTGTTCATAGCAAGTGGCAATATCTTGAATAAGTTCATTAACTGCTTCAATAACATCATGCTTTAGCTTCCGACCACCTGAACCTTTTTCAACAGCTGTAACAATGGTAAAATGCTGTTATTACTCAAAAGGCACATGCACTTGAAGTCTTGAAGATCAAAACATTACTTACAAATTCATCACCATCACCGCAAAGCAAAAAAGAATAAATATTATACAATAATCAAAGTATTCAGCAAATAAATTATTTAGTAATGTCAATAAAGCATTCTAATATCATGGTTAACATTATAACTAGAAGTTATAACATTCACATATCATCCTCACATTTGCTTTTTCCTTCAGATTCACCCCCTGATGAAGATGTGAGTGGAACAGCAGTTAAATCAGGCACATCCTCTAGAAGTGTTTGCAATGACGGTGGACGCAAGGTGCTTCTCGCAGCAGCTGCAACAGCAGCAGCAGATAAAACAGGATGATCATCTCGCTCCAAATCATCTTCGTCATCACTTGCTGCAGAAAGTCCCAAACCAGCAATAGCAGCTGTCGCAAAGGAAAGATTCTCCTCCCTTATAATGTGCAAAACACGCCTCACAACATTGCCCACAGCTAGCTCTGCAATCACATTCAGTACATGACTACATGTTACGATAGGTAAACAATAAAGTAATCTCCATAATTCCTTATAAAACATTGTTCATTTGACCAAAATCCATTCTTCAACAAAAGTAAAACATGGCAATCAGGCAAAAAACTTAGGCCCCAACCTAATACATATTCAACTGCAATAAAACTATTGTACACACTGAAGACAAAATACATGGTTATACAAGTTGGGAAAATACAAAACATAAAAATGTTCCAAGTTCTTACAAACTTAGTAGGGAGAGCTTTGCCGTACATGTAGTTCTACCCGACTCAAATAAGATGAATAATATCCACAAAAAAAACACAAAATGTTAGCTTACCAACAGGATTTGCAGCAATAAGATGCTCTCCGACAGCCCTCACAGCATCAATCAGAGCTGCAGCCTGGTTCGTGCGAGGCACTCGCTGCTGCGAAATCACAGACCGAAGCAATTCTGCTGTCTGCTTTGCCGTGGCCTGTGAACCTTCAAGTTTACTAGCACCACACAGAAAGGAAGAAAATTTTAAAAAAAAAAATTTTAAAAAAAAACCATACACACACAGATGAAAGGACATGTTAGTTCTTATTCATAACACCTGACACTGTAGTTCCCAAATCCAACAATTCATTCAACTCTTAACAGTGCCAATGAAGAAATGGAAAAAAAAAAAAAAAATACCGTTTTTTAAGCTGATTCACAAAATCATTAACAAGAACCTGAACATCCGGCATTGCAATGCAAAAAATTTAACCTGAAAAATAAAAACGAAAAAGGATATAAATTTGTATAAATACAAGTAAAAGGGTAAGACAAACTAGCACCCAAACAAAAACAAAAACAAAAATCATGGGTCTTCCTATTTTGGATTGAAATTATAATTATTTTTTTCTGATTGCTTCACTCTTCTTTATGTTTCTTAGCAACCAAGTGAAAGCACAGAAAAACGAAAACGCAAACTACTACTACGACTAATGTTTGATGAAAATTTCAAAATCATATATTTGAGATTTGGGGGTAAAAAAAGAAGATTTTACCTTAAACTAGTGGTATCAGTGGTTGGAGTGTTTGGTTGGGAAGAAAATATTGAGGAAAAAATAAAGAGTGAAGCAACTGCAGAGGTGCCACGTTGCAGTTCTTTATCGATTCGATTTTCTGAAGTCTGAACTATGTGAAGGACTGAAGGTTCGTGGGTTGAAGAGGTGCTTTATGGGTTCGGGTCGTGGATCCTAATCGGTAACCCGTTTACAGCCCACGATATTCTCAAAAAAATATTTATTTTTTAAATACGTTATTCTATTTATCATTTTTTTGTCTGCCTATTTTTGCCTACTACTCTCCAACACTGATAGATTGGAATCTCAAGAAAAGAGAAAGATAAATGTTAGTTAAGATTATGATCTAATAATATTTTAGAATGGTAGGCAAAGGTAAGCAGAAAAAGAAATAGGTAAAATAATCTATCCTTTTTTTTTACTACCCTCAACAATAACAATCTATTATCAAAGAAAAGTGACAGGTGATTCTGCCAACTCTCATTTTATCTATCATTGCCTACCTCTTTCATTACCGTTTGATTACAATCTAATCCAACGGTCCATATTTACGAAATAAAATAAATAATTTTTCTCCATTTCTTTCTCTTCATTTTCTCCCACACATTTTCTCTCTCCTCCTTTTTCTTTACGCTGTACCAGAGACAATTTTTTTTTTGCCTTCATCGCCGGTGTTTGCCGTCGTGGACCTCTTTAATAATTGGATCCTTCATCACATAACCTCTTTAATAATTGAAAATCATAGTTCCAGTGGCGGGGTGAGGCGGGGCGGACTGAGTTCGGACCGAGTTTTTCAGCCCGCTTCCAAAAGCGAGACGGGCTGGCTCATTTTTTGGCGGATTGATGGCGGGGCGGGGCGGGGCGGGCCGCCCACTTTGCCACCTCTAGTGAGAGGTAGTAAGGAGAAAGAAAGAGAAAAATAGTTTATTTTATTCGGCAAATCTCCATCATTGGATGAGATTGTAATCTAACGGTGTCAAGAGAGGTAGATAAAGTTAGACAAAATAAGAGTAGGCAGAATAACCTATTCCTTTATTTATAATGTTAATTAATTTCTACTTAAAATTTAAAATATCATAAAAATAAGGAAAAAAATTTCAGCAGTTACTGCAGATAAGTTATCTGCATTTGTTCTCGAAACGACGTCATTTTGGTATTGAAATCTTAAAAAATTTAAATATAACGACTACTATAACCCTGAAATAAATTAAAATTACAAAAATATCATGATTTCCGCCCCAAAACGACGTCGTATTGAGCTTACTGCAGATAACTTATATGTAATAACTTCAGAAAAAGCGAACCCTAAAAATTAATGAGACTTTAAAAAAAAGATTTTGGCAAAATATAGTATAAAAGATCAGAAAAATATTTCAGTTAATACAGATAAGTTATCTGCATTTACTCCCAAAACGACGTCGTTTTGGATTGAAAGATTAAAAAATTATAATTATAAAGACTATAATAACCCTGAAATAAATTAAAGTTACAAAAATACCATAATTTTCGTTCCAAAACAACGTCGTATTGGGCATACTGCAAATAATTTATCTGCAGTAACCGAAGAAAAAACAAACTTATAAAAGATAGGGGCATGATATATTTTCCACCAAAAAAGTTTACTATCTTTACGACCAACCTAATCATCGTTGATTTCCATCAATTTAACGGTTATAATTATTGAAAATTAATAATTAATTAATAAATGCCACCTAATAATTTCTAATAAATTATAACCGTTAGATAGACGAAAATCAACAATGATTAAATTGATCGTAAAAGTGATAAACTTTTTTTTGTAATAAATATATCTTTCTTAAAAGAGAAGGTGATATACCTTTCTCCCGTTACATAAAAATATATCCCTTAGTATAAAAAACCTAAATTTTATGAAATTGTTTCCTAATTTAATATATTAATTATAACCGACCAAATCATTCAATTTTGTTAGTTTTTTATGCACATCAGTTTAATCCAAACATCCCGTTCGAGTTTATCACTTAAATAATGTTTTATTTAATAGACTTTCTTAGTTTATTTTTTAGATTATGTTAATTATTGTCCATGTGATTTACTTGAAGTTTTTCTTTCCTAGGAGAACCTTCACTACTACAACATTTTCTTTCACCCAACTTGTGCTTTGGGTGGGGGAGTAGTTAAAAGATATCAATTAAAATGAATAATTTTACTAAATAATTGTAGCTCATTTGAAATCAGAAAACTGAATATGGGTAAAAGCATGTGTTTGTGTTGGGTTTGCTCTTTTACTAAAGCCCAAATGGGTTATTAGTATGAGAAGAGCCCAAGGAACCTAGAGCCCAATGAGCTAGGGTTTCTTGGAATCCATATAAATAGTACCTCTTAAGTCATTAGCCTCCAGAGGTCTTTTTTGTGAGAAAGAGGCAAGCTCAGAATCTAATCAGTGCCCACACACTTCCCCTTCCTCCTCGAGAGATAGTTTGGAAGATCTTCCACAGTCCAGCTTCAAGGAGGTTGTTCGTGCTGCGACGCTGAGGTGAGCTGTTCGTGAAGAGGAATCCTACAAGGGAAGATTCTACACGAGACCTGCGCACCGAGAGGTAATTGTGAAACAAGGATGATTCGGTAAGCATACCAATGTACTAGGTCCTAAACCGCTTCCGCATAAATCTAAGATTTCCTTCAATTGGTATCAGAGCCTTGGCTGTACATTGGTATGTGAATCTAGTTTCACTATTCATGTAATTAGTTTTGCTTCTTGAAATGTGGCACCTAGGGTTCTAGGATTATGGTATGAATCTAGCATGTGTATTTTATAATTCATTTTCATAAAAGTTTAAATTTTAATCGGTAAAAATGCTTTAATCCATGGTTAGGATCTCTCGTGTATTTCTCGATTTGTAACAAGGAGGCTAATCCCATATGATTAGGTTTCCTCCTTGCTGTTTTTGTTTATTTTTGGAATTTCTGTGTATTTTTCAAATATTTTGTAAAAGTTCAAGATCGAGAAACCGCGAGTAAGATGCGCAGTCAGAACTTTCGGAGACTTTTCGAGGTCTTCCCGATCTCGGAATGAGGCGATCTATATATGGTTGGAAAGAGGACGGAAAGACGAACGCAACGGTGGGTGGCTTACCTCCATCTGAGATTACACGCGCCTCCACGCGCCTCCACAAGATTCTGAGAGTGGCCGCCACTCTCCGGCAAAGAATGGAAGAGTGAGAGAGCGTCCGGCCACCTTTTTGGGTGGTTCCGGCGGCGGTGCACTCGTCTCTACGTGGCGGTCCTTCCCCTGGAGTTTCAGCCTGATTTGACTTCGGGTGACGGCGCGGCAGACCTGACGGCTAGGGTTCCTCTTTCGCGTCCTAGGGTTTCTCGCCAAAGGATTGGGTCTTTGGGATTTTGGGCCCATGAAACCCTAAAGGGGCTTGAGACAGATACTATGGGCTAGGCGAAAGTCGAATTCCAAAGTTGTATTATTTTATTTTATTTTATTTTATTTTCTTTAAAATAGGAAGGCCATGGATTAAAGTAATTAGATTTTATTATTTAATGCTTTTATTGATTGGTATAAATTATATGATAGATAACATGCTTTATTGCGATAACATGCCATATAGAATAGGTGGTGCCATATTGTTGCATAACTTGTATGATTGCATGAGCATAATAGCTATTATGTCTTCAGCGACTAGTATGATAGTTATTATAGGATTATTTTGATTTTAAATCATCCTAAGAAATTAATTAATAATTATTATGATTTTTATTAAAAATCTAGATTAATAATTGAATTAATTAATTTTGGATTATTAACATCAAGACAAATAATCGTTATGGAAATTACTTTGATTTCAAATTATCCTCATAAATGATAATTATTATGATTGTTGCAATCTAGATTAATAATTAAGTCAGCTATTTGGATGATTTAAATCTAGAAAAATAATTAGAGAAAATTTTCTGAGAGAATTCTTTTATTTTGTGAGTAATTTGTGGGTTTTTCTGAAATGGTCATGGAATAACACACGCTGCATACAACATTCATGTATCATGATTGTTTGGAGCACACGCTGACGTAAAGTGACCGGATTTCAGGACCTTAATGCTTTCAAAATTATGTTAAGCTTAGTGCACGTTTATCGGTGCTCTTACTTATATAGTTTTTAAAATCAAACAAAGGATACTCTCAATTAAATAATTCTTGGAAATTAGAAAATGTTGCTTATGTTGAATGGAAGGAGATTTAAATTAAGAGATTAATTTAACCTTCAAGCGCATTATAAGGACCATTAATAAAATAATCATGTGAAGTCCCATCGAATAAGCATGATTGAATTTTATTAGATTGGACCTAAATAATTATGGGAGGAGATTTAAATTAAGAAATTAATTTAACCTCCAGGCGCATTGTGGGCCTATCAATAAAATAATCATGTGAGGCCCCAACGGATTAGCATGATTGGATTTTATCGGGCCTTAATAATTTCAAAATTTTAATAAAGTATTGTACGGCCCATCGTCGATAATACTAAGTTATTAAAGATAATTTTGAAATTAAACAATGAATTCGACAGGGCTTATGAAAATTCTCAAACAAAAATGTTGAATGGGTGAAGGTTTTAAAAATTAATTAATTTTAAAACCTGCGGGCTCCATTTGTGGGTTTATTAGTGAAATGGTTATCGCTGAAGCCCCATCGGATAAGGATAATCAGATTTCACTAGAATAAATCTTAATAATTTCAAAATTTTAGTAAAGTATTGTACGGCCCATCGTCGGCAATGCTTAGACACTAAGGATAATTTTGAAATTAAACAATGGTTAATTACATTCAACTTTGGTAAAATTGTTAACCCCCCCATCGAGGCTCTGGCAATGGCACTGAAGACCCAAATAACAATTTTGGTTTTTACAAGTGACTTGCCCATCGTAAGCCTTGTAAAGATAAACTGAAGGATTGTTAACAATAAACAAGAGTAGTTATGAGAATCTACTTGCACTTCGTTTGTTTATTGCATTATTTGTTTGTAATTGTGTGCTTTATATGTTTTTCAGAAAATATCTTAGAAATGATTTTGAGTCGAAAACCTCTAGATGGTACCAACTATGAATAAGTGAAAAGCAAATCTTTGATATTGTTCTAAAACATGGAAGCTAAAATTTGTTCTGACAATGTGAGGGCCATAGCAACCTGCAGAGAAAGCGTTTAAGGAAACTAAGATGCATTTCTCAGTAGAAAGGGCAGATATGGTAGTTCGTTGCTATATTATTGTCAGTCTTTCCAAATACTTGCAAAAGCAAGTGTACATGATTAAGAGTGGAGTAGAAATGCTTCAGGCTCTTAATGACATGTTTGCTGCGTCTAGCAGTTCTTCTAGACAGAATGCAGTCGGTGCAGGCTTTGCTAAGAGTCTTGTTAAATCCAAAGGGAAACCCAAGGGTGGTAACAAGAACAAAATAACTTGGTTATCAGTTGTCAAACCAGTTGCTATGAAGAAGCCGCAAGGCAAGTTCTTCAAGTGCAGACTGAAGGGATACTGAAAGAAAAATTGTCCAGAGGTGATGAAAAGAACCTGACACGGGCATATCAAGGCCTGATCAGTTAATGAATTATTGATTCAGGAATCACTGATTATGTTTGTTACTCTTTGTAGTAGTTCAAACATGGCATACCTGTCAGCAATGGACATAGATATTTTAAGCTTGAAAATGGAAACTTGTGTCTGCATTTGCAGTAGGACAAGTTATTTATACGACTATGGTTTTGAGTGACTGTTTATTTGTTCCGGATTTCAAGAGGAATTCAATTTTTGTTAGTTGTTTTGGTTAAAACATGGGTTGACAATGCAATTGATTCCTCAGTTACATTTCGAAGTTCATCTTCGTCTTGTTTGTTCTGGTACATTGTTTAAATAGTCTTTATTACCTATGTCCTATAACCTTTTTAAATTTGTTATGTTGAATGGAAAGGATGATGAACAAGGATTTTCACCAAAGAAATAAAAGTTTCAAATGAAACATAACTTTGGCCTTTGTGATTGAGTCACATTATCTCAAGTAGAAAATATGTTTTTGTTAAAAGAGATACTGAAAGTTCAAGAATCTTTTAACTAACAGCTACATGTTAGTCCTATTTGGAAGGTAAAGTGGCCAAGCAATCCTACAAGGGCCAAAAAGGTTTGCGCAACTATTCAACTAGAATTGGTACATACTAAAGTATGTGGACCACTTAGCGTTCAGACCAGAAGAGGTGATGAGTACTTCATTATATGAATGTTTACTTTGGATTTGGACAGATGAACCAAGTGTGCCATAAGTCTAAAACTTTTGGAAATTTCAGAGAGTTTTAGTCTGAGGCAGAAAAGCATGTAGGTGTTCAAATCAAAACACTTTGGTCTACTAAAGTGTTTGGCTACCTGTCTGGTAATTTCAGGTCTTACCTGATTTAAGAGGGGATTGTTTTCGTAACTGTCAACTCTAAGAACGTGTTAGTTGAATGAAGTTGCAGTATGCAAAATCAAACATTTCTAGACTTGGTGAAGATCATGTTCAGTTATTCATCTTTGCCAATATTGTTCAAGGGAGATGCCTAAGAGAAGGAAATGTACCTTCTTAACTTGATTCCGTCAAAGTTTGTTGTAAAGACACCTAAAGAATTATGGAAAGGGTGCAAGCCCAAATCAAACCATATTCGGATTTAGGGTGCTATGGCACACGTCCTACAACAGCAGTCAAATGAGATGGAATCTTGTATGGAAGAGTGCATATCTTTTGGCTACCCTAAGAGAACTAGGGATGATTTCTTATTTAGTCTTAAGGACAAGATAATCTAAGTGAGCACTCACATGATTTTCTTAAAGGAGGACTAGATAAGAAATTATAAGCTCTGAAGTTAGGTTATTCTTGATGAGATTTATCTCAGATCAAGAATTTCCAGAATCTATAGAAGCTTCATCCACTGTTCCCTTGATTGTTCAAGAGGGGATAGATATATCTCTAAGTGAACAAACAAGAGAACCATGATTGGAAATTCAACATGATAATATATAAGTGAAACTAGTAGAAATATTAGTATCACATGTAAAGGAACAATATCAAGGATAAGCGGATCCTCAAGAAATTGAAGATCCATCATTTGACCCATTTCTTGTTTTACCTATAAATACACAAGGTCTAGTGCAATACATTCGTAGTGGGAGAGAACCTTGTTAACTCTCAAGTTGTCTCTTGTTGAGTGATATTGATCCTACTAGTTACGATAATGCACTAGAAGATGTTGGTGATCAAGTGTTGCTCAGGCTATGAACAATGAGATGAAATACTTGTATTTCAACTCTGTTCGGTCCTAGTAAAGACACCAAGAGGGGTAAAACCCACAAGGTGCATGTGGACATAAAAGGAAAAGAGAGGATGGACAGGAAGGTGAAAACCTTTAAAGCTAGCTTGGAGGCATTTTTTGCCAGACGCCATGCTTGAGTCTATCCAGATTCTCTTGGTTGCTATAAGTCTCAATTATGAGATTTCATTTTGGGAGTTGGATGTCAGGATATCTACATACAACAACAAAAAGGGTTTATAGCAAATGTGTAGGAACACACGGTATGCAAGTTGTGAAAGTCTATTTCATAGACTTAAGCAAGCATCCAGGTCTTGAAACATCAGTTTTGATCAGGTTATCAAAATTTTGATTTTGAGAGAACCTTGATGAATGATGTGTATTTGTATGTAAATGATACAACAGAAGACAGTAGCTTTTCTGGTACTTTATGTAGATGATATGCTCCTTATTAGAAACAATGTAGAGGTAATATCAAGCATAAAGGGTTGGCTAAGTTAATGTTTTGGTATGGAAGTACTGGGGAAGCCAATTATATTCTTGGTATAAAACTCTTATGAGGCCGGAAGAATAAGTTGTTGGCATCATCTCAGGCTACTTACATTGACAAAACTCTTGCCAAAATTCAACATGAGAATTCTAAGAGAAGAATTATAATTCTCAGATGTGGAATTCATCCTCCTAAGGAGTGACCAAAGACTTCTAAGAAGGAAGAATGCATGAGCAAGATATCTTATGCTTTGGCAAAGGTAGACTCACGCATATCATGTTGGGCATTAAACCAGACATCTGTCACGCAGTGGGAGTAGTGAGATAGTACCATTTTGAACCTAGAGGAATACTAGATTATTGTTAAGCATGTACTCAAGTATCTTTGGAGAACGAGAGATTATATGCTGGTATATTCTAGTGGGAGTCTTGAAAAGCTGAGTTTTCAAAAATTCAGTTATTTCAAGTGGATATTGACTCAAGAAAATCAACCTCGAGCTATGAGTTTTTCACTAAACTCAGATAGCATTAGAGGTGGATCTTGCAGACCCAGTTACTAAGAGTTTGCCTGAACTTGTGTTCAGAGGCATGTTACTTCTTTGGGTCTTAGAAGGATCCCAGACTTGCATTAAGCAAGTGGGAGTTATTGGTTTCATTGTGCT